>NW_027452423.1:20000-34303 GCF_964194025.1 Convolutriloba macropyga | reverse complement strand
GCTAGCTCAAGCTCAAGCTAGCTAGCTCAAGCTCAAGCTAGCTAGCTAGCTCAAGCTCAAGCTCAAGCTAGCTAGCTCAAGCTCAAGCTCAAGCTAGCTAGCTGGCTCAAGCTCAAGCTAGCTAGCTAGCTCAAGCTCAAGCTAGCTAGCTAGCTCAAGCTCAAGCTAGCTAGCTCAAGCTCAAGCTCAAGCTAGCTAGCTAGCTCAAGCTAGCTAGCTAGCTCAAGCTCAAGCTAGCTAGCTAGCTCAAGTTCAAGCTAGCTAGCTAGCTCAAGCTCAAGCTAGCTAGCTAGCTCAAGCTCAAGCTAGCTAGCTCAAGCTCAAGCTAGCTAGCTCAAGCTCAAGCTAGCTAGCTAGCTCAAGCTCAAGCTCAAGCTAGCTAGCTCAAGCTCAAGCTCAAGCTAGCTAGCTAGCTCAAGCTCAAGCTAGCTAGCTAGCTCAAGCTCAAGCTAGCTAGCTAGCTCAAGTTCAAGCTAGCTAGCTAGCTCAAGCTCAAGCTAGCTAGCTCAAGCTCAAGCTAGCTAGCTCAAGCTCAAGCCAGCTAGCTCAAGCTCAAGCTCAAGCTAGCTAGCTAGCTCAAGCACAAGCTAGCTAGCTAGCTCAAGCTCAAGCTAGCTAGCTCAAGCTCAAGCTAGCTAGCTCAAGCTCAAGCTAGCTAGCTAGCTCAAGCTCAAGCTCAAGCTAGCTAGCTCAAGCTCAAGCTCAAGCTAGCTAGCTAGCTCAAGCTCAAGCTAGCTAGCTAGCTCAAGCTCAAGCTAGCTAGCTCAAGCTCAAGCTCAAGCTAGCTAGCTAGCTCAAGCTCAAGCTAGCTAGCTAGCTCAAGCTCAAGCTAGCTAGCTAGCTCAAGCTCAAGCTAGCTAGCTCAAGCTCAAGCTCAAGCTCAAGCTAGCTAGCTAGCTCAAGCTAGCTAGCTAGCTCAAGCTCAAGCTAGCTAGCTAGCTCAAGTTCAAGCTAGCTAGCTAGCTCAAGCTCAAGCTAGCTAGCTAGCTCAAGCTCAAGCTAGCTAGCTCAAGCTCAAGCTAGCTAGCTCAAGCTCAAGCTAGCTAGCTAGCTCAAGCTCAAGCTCAAGCTAGCTAGCTCAAGCTCAAGCTCAAGCTAGCTAGCTAGCTCAAGCTCAAGCTAGCTAGCTAGCTCAAGCTCAAGCTAGCTAGCTAGCTCAAGTTCAAGCTAGCTAGCTAGCTCAAGCTCAAGCTAGCTAGCTCAAGCTCAAGCTAGCTAGCTCAAACTCAAGCTAGCTAGCTAGCTCAAGTTCAAGCTAGCTAGCTAGCTCAAGCTCAAGCTAGCTAGCTAGCTCAAGCTCAAGCTAGCTAGCTCAAGCTCAAGCTAGCTAGCTCAAGCTCAAGCTAGCTAGCTAGCTCAAGCTCAAGCTCAAGCTAGCTAGCTCAAGCTCAAGCTCAAGCTAGCTAGCTAGCTCAAGCTCAAGCTAGCTAGCTAGCTCAAGCTCAAGCTAGCTAGCTAGCTCAAGTTCAAGCTAGCTAGCTAGCTCAAGCTCAAGCTAGCTAGCTCAAGCTCAAGCTAGCTAGCTCAAGCTCAAGCCAGCTAGCTCAAGCTCAAGCTCAAGCTAGCTAGCTAGCTCAAGCACAAGCTTGCTAGCTAGCTCAAGCTCAAGCTAGCTAGCTCAAGCTCAAGCTAGCTAGCTCAAGCTCAAGCTAGCTAGCTCAAGCTCAAGCTCAAGCTAGCTAGCTAGCTCAAGCACAAGCTTGCTAGCTAGCTCAAGCTCAAGCTAGCTAGCTCAAGCTCAAGCTAGCTAGCTCAAGCTCAAGCTAGCTAGCTAGCTCAAGCTCAAGCTCAAGCTAGCTAGCTCAAGCTCAAGCTCAAGCTAGCTAGCTAGCTCAAGCTCAAGCTAGCTAGCTAGCTCAAGCTCAAGCTAGCTAGCTAGCTCAAGCTCAAGCTAGCTAGCTCAAGCTCAAGCTCAAGCTAGCTAGCTAGCTCAAGCTAGCTAGCTAGCTCAAGCTCAAGCTAGCTAGCTAGCTCAAGTTCAAGCTAGCTAGCTAGCTCAAGCTCAAGCTAGCTAGCTAGCTCAAGCTCAAGCTATCTAGCTCAAGCTCAAGCTAGCTAGCTCAAGCTCAAGCTAGCTAGCTAGCTCAAGCTCAAGCTCAAGCTAGCTAGCTCAAGCTCAAGCTCAAGCTAGCTAGCTAGCTCAAGCTCAAGCTAGCTAGCTAGCTCAAGCTCAAGCTAGCTAGCTAGCTCAAGTTCAAGCTAGCTAGCTAGCTCAAGCTCAAGCTAGCTAGCTCAAGCTCAAGCTAGCTAGCTCAAGCTCAAGCCAGCTAGCTCAAGCTCAAGCTCAAGCTAGCTAGCTAGCTCAAGCTCAAGCTCAAGCTCAAGCTAGCTAGCTAGCTCAAGTTCAAGCTAGCTAGCTAGCTCAAGCTCAAGCTAGCTAGCTCAAGCTCAAGCTAGCTAGCTCAAGCTCAAGCCAGCTAGCTCAAGCTCAAGCTCAAGCTAGCTAGCTAGCTCAAGCTCAAGCTAGCTAGCTCAAGCTCAAGCTAGCTAGCTAGCTAGCTCAAGCTCAAGCTCAAGCTAGCTAGCTCAAGCTCAAGCTCAAGCTAGCTAGCTCAAGCTCAAGCTCAAGCTAGCTAGCTCAAGCTCAAGCTCAAGCTAGCTAGCTCAAGCCCAAGCTCAAGCTAGCTAGCTAGCTCAAGCTCAAGCTAGCTAGCTCAAGCTCAAGCTCAAGCTCAAGCTAGCTAGCTAGCTAGCTCAAGCTCAAGCTCAAGCTCAAGCTAGCTAGCTAGCTCAAGCTCAAGCTAGCTAGCTCAAGCTCAAGCTAGCTAGCTAGCTCAAGTTCAAGCTAGCTAGCTAGCTCAAGCTCAAGCTAGCTAGCTAGCTCAAGCTCAAGCTAGCTAGCTCAAGCTCAAGCTAGCTAGCTCAAGCTCAAGCTAGCTAGCTAGCTCAAGCTCAAGCTCAAGCTAGCTAGCTCAAGCTCAAGCTCAAGCTAGCTAGCTAGCTCAAGCTCAAGCTAGCTAGCTAGCTCAAGCTCAAGCTAGCTAGCTAGCTCAAGTTCAAGCTAGCTAGCTAGCTCAAGCTCAAGCTAGCTAGCTCAAGCTCAAGCTAGCTAGCTCAAACTCAAGCTAGCTAGCTAGCTCAAGTTCAAGCTAGCTAGCTAGCTCAAGCTCAAGCTAGCTAGCTAGCTCAAGCTCAAGCTAGCTAGCTCAAGCTCAAGCTAGCTAGCTCAAGCTCAAGCTAGCTAGCTAGCTCAAGCTCAAGCTCAAGCTAGCTAGCTCAAGCTCAAGCTCAAGCTAGCTAGCTAGCTCAAGCTCAAGCTAGCTAGCTAGCTCAAGCTCAAGCTAGCTAGCTAGCTCAAGTTCAAGCTAGCTAGCTAGGTCAAGCTCAAGCTAGCTAGCTCAAGCTCAAGCTAGCTAGCTCAAGCTCAAGCCAGCTAGCTCAAGCTCAAGCTCAAGCTAGCTAGCTAGCTCAAGCACAAGCTTGCTAGCTAGCTCAAGCTCAAGCTAGCTAGCTCAAGCTCAAGCTAGCTAGCTCAAGCTCAAGCTAGCTAGCTCAAGCTCAAGCTCAAGCTAGCTAGCTAGCTCAAGCACAAGCTTGCTAGCTAGCTCAAGCTCAAGCTAGCTAGCTCAAGCTCAAGCTAGCTAGCTCAAGCTCAAGCTAGCTAGCTAGCTCAAGCTCAAGCTCAAGCTAGCTAGCTCAAGCTCAAGCTCAAGCTAGCTAGCTAGCTCAAGCTCAAGCTAGCTAGCTAGCTCAAGCTCAAGCTAGCTAGCTAGCTCAAGCTCAAGCTAGCTAGCTCAAGCTCAAGCTCAAGCTAGCTAGCTAGCTCAAGCTAGCTAGCTAGCTCAAGCTCAAGCTAGCTAGCTAGCTCAAGTTCAAGCTAGCTAGCTAGCTCAAGCTCAAGCTAGCTAGCTAGCTCAAGCTCAAGCTAGCTAGCTCAAGCTCAAGCTAGCTAGCTCAAGCTCAAGCTAGCTAGCTAGCTCAAGCTCAAGCTCAAGCTAGCTAGCTCAAGCTCAAGCTCAAGCTAGCTAGCTAGCTCAAGCTCAAGCTAGCTAGCTAGCTCAAGCTCAAGCTAGCTAGCTAGCTCAAGTTCAAGCTAGCTAGCTAGCTCAAGCTCAAGCTAGCTAGCTCAAGCTCAAGCTAGCTAGCTCAAGCTCAAGCCAGCTAGCTCAAGCTCAAGCTCAAGCTAGCTAGCTAGCTCAAGCTCAAGCTCAAGCTAGCTAGCTAGCTCAAGTTCAAGCTAGCTAGCTAGCTCAAGCTCAAGCTAGCTAGCTCAAGCTCAAGCTAGCTAGCTCAAGCTCAAGCCAGCTAGCTCAAGCTCAATCTCAAGCTAGCTAGCTAGCTCAAGCTCAAGCTAGCTAGCTCAAGCTCAAGCTAGCTAGCTAGCTAGCTCAAGCTCAAGCTCAAGCTAGCTAGCTCAAGCTCAAGCTCAAGCTAGCTAGCTCAAGCTCAAGCTCAAGCTAGCTAGCTCAAGCTCAAGCTCAAGCTAGCTAGCTCAAGCTCAAGCTCAAGCTAGCTAGCTAGCTCAAGCTCAAGCTAGCTAGCTCAAGCTCAAGCTCAAGCTCAAGCTAGCTAGCTAGCTAGCTCAAGCTCAAGCTCAAGCTAGCTAGCTAGCTCAAGCTCAAGCTAGCTAGCTCAAGCTCAAGCCAGCTAGCTCAAGCTCAAGCTCAAGCTAGCTAGCTAGCTCAAGCTCAAGCTAGCTAGCTCAAGCTCAAGCCAGCTAGCTCAAGCTCAAGCTCAAGCTCAAGCTAGCTAGCTAGCTCAAGCTCAAGCTAGATAGCTAGCTCAAGCTAGCTAGCTAGCTCAAGCTCAAGCTCAAGCTAGCTAGCTAGCTAGCTCAAGCTCAAGCTAGCTAGCTCAAGCTCAAGCCAGCTAGCTCAAGCTCAAGCTCAAGCTAGCTAGCTAGCTCAAGCTCAAGCTAGCTAGCTCAAGCTCAAGCTCAAGCGAGCTAGCTAGCTCAAGCTCAAGCTAGCTAGCTAGCTCAAGCTCAAGCTAGCTAACTCAAGCTAACTCAGCTAGCTCAAGCTAACTCAAGCTAGCTAAAGCTAACTCAAGCTAACTCAAGCTAACTCAAGCTAACTCAAGCTAGCTAAAGCTAACTCAAGCTAACTCAAGCTAACCCGAGCTAACTCAAGCTAGCTCAAGCTAACCCAAGCTAGCTAAAGCTAACTCAAGCTAACTCAAGCTAATTCAAGCTAACTCAAGCTAACTCAAGCTAACTCAAGCTAACTCAAGCTAGCTAAAGCTAACTCAAGCTAACTCAAGCTAACTCAAGCTAACCCGAGCTAACTCAAGCTAACTGAAGGTAGCTAAAGCTAGTTCAAGCTAACTCAAGCTAGCTAAAGCTAAGACAAGCTAACTCAAGCTAACTCAAGCTAACTCAAGCTAACTCAAGCTAACTCAAGCTAGTTCAAGCTAACTCAAGCTAACTCAAGCTAACTCAAGCTAGCTAAAGCTAACTCAAGCTAACTCAAGCTAACTCAAGCTAACCCGAGCTAACTCAAGCTAACTCAAGGTAGCTAAAGCTAGTTCAAGCTAACTCAAGCTAGCTAAAGCTAAGACAAGCTAACTCAAGCTAACTCAAGCTAACTCAAGCTAACTCAAGCTAACTCAAGCTAGTTCAAGCTAACTCAAGCTAGCTAAAGCTAACTCAAGCTAACTCAAGCTAACTCAAGCTAGCTCAAGCTAACTCAAGCTAGTTCAAGCTAACTCAAGCTAGCTAAAGCTAACTCAAGCTAACTCAAGCTAACTCAAGCTAACTCAAGCTAGCTAAAGCTAACTCAAGCTAACTCAAGCTAACCCGAGCTAACTCAAGCTAGCTCAAGCTAACCCAAGCTAGCTAAAGCTAACTCAAGCTAACTCAAGCTAATTCAAGCTAACTCAAGCTAACTCAAGCTAACTCAAGCTAACTCAAGCTAGCTAAAGCTAACTCAAGCTAACTCAAGCTAACTCAAGCTAACCCGAGCTAACTCAAGCTAACTCAAGGTAGCTAAAGCTAGTTCAAGCTAACTCAAGCTAGCTAAAGCTAAGACAAGCTAACTCAAGCTAACTCAAGCTAACTCAAGCTAACTCAAGCTAACTCAAGCTAACTCAAGCTAGCTAAAGCTAACTCAAGCTAACTCAAGCTAACTCAAGCTAACCCGAGCTAACTCAAGCTAACTCAAGGTAGCTAAAGCTAGTTCAAGCTAACTCAAGCTAGCTAAAGCTAAGACAAGCTAACTCAAGCTAACTCAAGCTAACTCAAGCTAACTCAAGCTAACTAAAGCTAGTTCAAGCTAACTCAAGCTAGCTAAAGCTAACTCAAGCTAACTCAAGCTAACTCAAGCTAGCTCAAGCTAACTCAAGCTAGTTCAAGCTAACTCAAGCTAGCTAAAGCTAACTCAAGCTAACTCAAGCTAACTCAAGCTAACTCAAGCTAGCTAAAGCTAACTCAAGCTAACTCAAGCTAACCCGAGCTAACTCAAGCTAGCTCAAGCTAACCCAAGCTAGCTAAAGCTAACTCAAGCTAACTCAAGCTAATTCAAGCTAACTCAAGCTAACTCAAGCTAACTCAAGCTAACTCAAGCTAGCTAAAGCTAACTCAAGCTAACTCAAGCTAACTCAAGCTAACCCGAGCTAACTCAAGCTAACTCAAGGTAGCTAAAGCTAGTTCAAGCTAACTCAAGCTAGCTAAAGCTAAGACAAGCTAACTCAAGCTAACTCAAGCTAACTCAAGCTAACTCAAGCTAACTCAAGCTAACTCAAGCTAGTTCAAGCTAACTCAAGCTAACTCAAGCTAACTCAAGCTAGCTAAAGCTAACTCAAGCTAACTCAAGCTAACTCAAGCTAACCCGAGCTAACTCAAGCTAACTCAAGGTAGCTAAAGCTAGTTCAAGCTAGCTCAAGCTAGCTAAAGCTAAGACAAGCTAACTCAAGCTAACTCAAGCTAACTCAAGCTAACTCAAGCTAGTTCAAGCTAACTCAAGCTAGCTAAAGCTAACTCAAGCTAACTCAAGCTAACTCAAGCTAGCTCAAGCTAACTCAAGCTAGTTCAAGCTAACTCAAGCTAGCTAAAGCTAACTCAAGCTAACTCAAGCTAACTCAAGCTAGCTCAAGCTAACTCAAGCTAACTCAAGCTAACTCAAGCTAACCCGAGCTAACTCAAGCTAACTCAAGGTAGCTAAAGCTAGTTCAAGCTAGCTCAAGCTAGCTAAAGCTAAGACAAGCTAACTCAAGCTAACTCAAGCTAACTCAAGCTAACTCAAGCTAGTTCAAGCTAACTCAAGCTAGCTAAAGCTAACTCAAGCTAACTCAAGCTAACTCAAGCTAGCTCAAGCTAACTCAAGCTAGTTCAAGCTAACTCAAGCTAGCTAAAGCTAACTCAAGCTAACTCAAGCTAACTCAAGCTAGCTCAAGCTAACTCAAGCTAGTTCAAGCTAACTCAAGCTAGCTAAAGCTAACTCAAGCTAACTCAAGCTAACTCAAGCTAACTCAAGCTAGCTAAAGCTAACTCAAGCTAACTCAAGCTAACCCGAGCTAACTCAAGCTAGCTCAAGCTAACCCAAGCTAGCTAAAGCTAACTCAAGCTAACTCAAGCTAATTCAAGCTAACTCAAGCTAACTCAAGCTAACTCAAGCTAACTCAAGCTAGCTAAAGCTAACTCAAGCTAACTCAAGCTAACTCAAGCTAACCCGAGCTAACTCAAGCTAACTCAAGGTAGCTAAAGCTAGTTCAAGCTAACTCAAGCTAGCTAAAGCTAAGACAAGCTAACTCAAGCTAACTCAAGCTAACTCAAGCTAACTCAAGCTAACTCAAGCTAGTTCAAGCTAACTCAAGCTAACTCAAGCTAACTCAAGCTAGCTAAAGCTAACTCAAGCTAACTCAAGCTAACTCAAGCTATCCCGAGCTAACTCAAGCTAACTCAAGGTAGCTAAAGCTAGTTCAAGCTAGCTCAAGCTAGCTAAAGCTAAGACAAGCTAACTCAAGCTAACTCAAGCTAACTCAAGCTAGTTCAAGCTAACTCAAGCTAGCTAAAGCTAACTCAAGCTAACTCAAGCTAACTCAAGCTAGCTCAAGCTAACTCAAGCTAGTTCAAGCTAACTCAAGCTAGCTAAAGCTAACTCAAGCTAACTCAAGCTAACTCAAGCTAACTCAAGCTAGCTAAAGCTAACTCAAGCTAACTCAAGCTAACCCGAGCTAACTCAAGCTAGCTCAAGCTAACCCAAGCTAGCTAAAGCTAACTCAAGCTAACTCAAGCTAATTCAAGCTAACTCAAGCTAACTCAAGCTAACTCAAGCTAACTCAAGCTAGCTAAAGCTAACTCAAGCTAACTCAAGCTAACTCAAGCTAACCCGAGCTAACTCAAGCTAACTCAAGGTAGCTAAAGCTAGTTCAAGCTAACTCAAGCTAGCTAAAGCTAAGACAAGCTAACTCAAGCTAACTCAAGCTAACTCAAGCTAACTCAAGCTAACTCAAGCTAACTCAAGCTAGCTAAAGCTAACTCAAGCTAACTCAAGCTAACTCAAGCTAACCCGAGCTAACTCAAGCTAACTCAAGGTAGCTAAAGCTAGTTCAAGCTAACTCAAGCTAGCTAAAGCTAAGACAAGCTAACTCAAGCTAACTCAAGCTAACTCAAGCTAACTCAAGCTAACTAAAGCTAGTTCAAGCTAACTCAAGCTAGCTAAAGCTAACTCAAGCTAACTCAAGCTAACTCAAGCTAGCTCAAGCTAACTCAAGCTAGTTCAAGCTAACTCAAGCTAGCTAAAGCTAACTCAAGCTAACTCAAGCTAACTCAAGCTAACTCAAGCTAGCTAAAGCTAACTCAAGCTAACTCAAGCTAACCCGAGCTAACTCAAGCTAGCTCAAGCTAACCCAAGCTAGCTAAAGCTAACTCAAGCTAACTCAAGCTAACTAAAGCTAGTTCAAGCTAACTCAAGCTAGCTAAAGCTAACTCAAGCTAACTCAAGCTAACTCAAGCTAGCTCAAGCTAACTCAAGCTAGTTCAAGCTAACTCAAGCTAGCTAAAGCTAACTCAAGCTAACTCAAGCTAACTCAAGCTAACTCAAGCTAGCTAAAGCTAACTCAAGCTAACTCAAGCTAACCCGAGCTAACTCAAGCTAGCTCAAGCTAACCCAAGCTAGCTAAAGCTAACTCAAGCTAACTCAAGCTAATTCAAGCTAACTCAAGCTAACTCAAGCTAACTCAAGCTAACTCAAGCTAGCTAAAGCTAACTCAAGCTAACTCAAGCTAACTCAAGCTAACCCGAGCTAACTCAAGCTAACTCAAGGTAGCTAAAGCTAGTTCAAGCTAACTCAAGCTAGCTAAAGCTAAGACAAGCTAACTCAAGCTAACTCAAGCTAACTCAAGCTAACTCAAGCTAACTCAAGCTAACTCAAGCTAGCTAAAGCTAACTCAAGCTAACTCAAGCTAACTCAAGCTAACCCGAGCTAACTCAAGCTAACTCAAGGTAGCTAAAGCTAGTTCAAGCTAACTCAAGCTAGCTAAAGCTAAGACAAGCTAACTCAAGCTAACTCAAGCTAACTCAAGCTAACTCAAGCTAACTAAAGCTAGTTCAAGCTAACTCAAGCTAGCTAAAGCTAACTCAAGCTAACTCAAGCTAACTCAAGCTAGCTCAAGCTAACTCAAGCTAGTTCAAGCTAACTCAAGCTAGCTAAAGCTAACTCAAGCTAACTCAAGCTAACTCAAGCTAACTCAAGCTAGCTAAAGCTAACTCAAGCTAACTCAAGCTAACCCGAGCTAACTCAAGCTAGCTCAAGCTAACCCAAGCTAGCTAAAGCTAACTCAAGCTAACTCAAGCTAATTCAAGCTAACTCAAGCTAACTCAAGCTAACTCAAGCTAACTCAAGCTAGCTAAAGCTAACTCAAGCTAACTCAAGCTAACTCAAGCTAACCCGAGCTAACTCAAGCTAACTCAAGGTAGCTAAAGCTAGTTCAAGCTAACTCAAGCTAGCTAAAGCTAAGACAAGCTAACTCAAGCTAACTCAAGCTAACTCAAGCTAACTCAAGCTAACTCAAGCTAACTCAAGCTAGTTCAAGCTAACTCAAGCTAACTCAAGCTAACTCAAGCTAGCTAAAGCTAACTCAAGCTAACTCAAGCTAACTCAAGCTAACCCGAGCTAACTCAAGCTAACTCAAGGTAGCTAAAGCTAGTTCAAGCTAGCTCAAGCTAGCTAAAGCTAAGACAAGCTAACTCAAGCTAACTCAAGCTAACTCAAGCTAACTCAAGCTAGTTCAAGCTAACTCAAGCTAGCTAAAGCTAACTCAAGCTAACTCAAGCTAACTCAAGCTAGCTCAAGCTAACTCAAGCTAGTTCAAGCTAACTCAAGCTAGCTAAAGCTAACTCAAGCTAACTCAAGCTAACTCAAGCTAGCTCAAGCTAACTCAAGCTAACTCAAGCTAACTCAAGCTAACCCGAGCTAACTCAAGCTAACTCAAGGTAGCTAAAGCTAGTTCAAGCTAGCTCAAGCTAGCTAAAGCTAAGACAAGCTAACTCAAGCTAACTCAAGCTAACTCAAGCTAACTCAAGCTAGTTCAAGCTAACTCAAGCTAGCTAAAGCTAACTCAAGCTAACTCAAGCTAACTCAAGCTAGCTCAAGCTAACTCAAGCTAGTTCAAGCTAACTCAAGCTAGCTAAAGCTAACTCAAGCTAACTCAAGCTAACTCAAGCTAGCTCAAGCTAACTCAAGCTAGTTCAAGCTAACTCAAGCTAGCTAAAGCTAACTCAAGCTAACTCAAGCTAACTCAAGCTAACTCAAGCTAGCTAAAGCTAACTCAAGCTAACTCAAGCTAACCCGAGCTAACTCAAGCTAGCTCAAGCTAACCCAAGCTAGCTAAAGCTAACTCAAGCTAACTCAAGCTAATTCAAGCTAACTCAAGCTAACTCAAGCTAACTCAAGCTAACTCAAGCTAGCTAAAGCTAACTCAAGCTAACTCAAGCTAACTCAAGCTAACCCGAGCTAACTCAAGCTAACTCAAGGTAGCTAAAGCTAGTTCAAGCTAACTCAAGCTAGCTAAAGCTAAGACAAGCTAACTCAAGCTAACTCAAGCTAACTCAAGCTAACTCAAGCTAACTCAAGCTAGTTCAAGCTAACTCAAGCTAACTCAAGCTAACTCAAGCTAGCTAAAGCTAACTCAAGCTAACTCAAGCTAACTCAAGCTAACCCGAGCTAACTCAAGCTAACTCAAGGTAGCTAAAGCTAGTTCAAGCTAGCTCAAGCTAGCTAAAGCTAAGACAAGCTAACTCAAGCTAACTCAAGCTAACTCAAGCTAGTTCAAGCTAACTCAAGCTAGCTAAAGCTAACTCAAGCTAACTCAAGCTAACTCAAGCTAGCTCAAGCTAACTCAAGCTAGTTCAAGCTAACTCAAGCTAGCTAAAGCTAACTCAAGCTAACTCAAGCTAACTCAAGCTAACTCAAGCTAGCTAAAGCTAACTCAAGCTAACTCAAGCTAACCCGAGCTAACTCAAGCTAGCTCAAGCTAACCCAAGCTAGCTAAAGCTAACTCAAGCTAACTCAAGCTAATTCAAGCTAACTCAAGCTAACTCAAGCTAACTCAAGCTAACTCAAGCTAGCTAAAGCTAACTCAAGCTAACTCAAGCTAACTCAAGCTAACCCGAGCTAACTCAAGCTAACTCAAGGTAGCTAAAGCTAGTTCAAGCTAACTCAAGCTAGCTAAAGCTAAGACAAGCTAACTCAAGCTAACTCAAGCTAACTCAAGCTAACTCAAGCTAACTCAAGCTAACTCAAGCTAGTTCAAGCTAACTCAAGCTAACTCAAGCTAACTCAAGCTAGCTAAAGCTAACTCAAGCTAACTCAAGCTAACTCAAGCTAACCCGAGCTAACTCAAGCTAACTCAAGGTAGCTAAAGCTAGTTCAAGCTAACTCAAGCTAGCTAAAGCTAAGACAAGCTAACTCAAGCTAACTCAAGCTAACTCAAGCTAACTCAAGCTAACTAAAGCTAGTTCAAGCTAACTCAAGCTAGCTAAAGCTAACTCAAGCTAACTCAAGCTAACTCAAGCTAGCTCAAGCTAACTCAAGCTAGTTCAAGCTAACTCAAGCTAGCTAAAGCTAACTCAAGCTAACTCAAGCTAACTCAAGCTAACTCAAGCTAGCTAAAGCTAACTCAAGCTAACTCAAGCTAACCCGAGCTAACTCAAGCTAGCTCAAGCTAACCCAAGCTAGCTAAAGCTAACTCAAGCTAACTCAAGCTAATTCAAGCTAACTCAAGCTAACTCAAGCTAACTCAAGCTAACTCAAGCTAGCTAAAGCTAACTCAAGCTAACTCAAGCTAACTCAAGCTAACCCGAGCTAACTCAAGCTAACTCAAGGTAGCTAAAGCTAGTTCAAGCTAACTCAAGCTAGCTAAAGCTAAGACAAGCTAACTCAAGCTAACTCAAGCTAACTCAAGCTAACTCAAGCTAACTCAAGCTAACTCAAGCTAGTTCAAGCTAACTCAAGCTAACTCAAGCTAACTCAAGCTAGCTAAAGCTAACTCAAGCTAACTCAAGCTAACTCAAGCTAACCCGAGCTAACTCAAGCTAACTCAAGGTAGCTAAAGCTAGTTCAAGCTAACTCAAGCTAGCTAAAGCTAAGACAAGCTAACTCAAGCTAACTCAAGCTAACTCAAGCTAACTCAAGCTAACTAAAGCTAGTTCAAGCTAACTCAAGCTAGCTAAAGCTAACTCAAGCTAACTCAAGCTAACTCAAGCTAGCTCAAGCTAACTCAAGCTAGTTCAAGCTAACTCAAGCTAGCTAAAGCTAACTCAAGCTAACTCAAGCTAACTCAAGCTAACTCAAGCTAGCTAAAGCTAACTCAAGCTAACTCAAGCTAACCCGAGCTAACTCAAGCTAGCTCAAGCTAACCCAAGCTAGCTAAAGCTAACTCAAGCTAACTCAAGCTAATTCAAGCTAACTCAAGCTAACTCAAGCTAACTCAAGCTAACTCAAGCTAGCTAAAGCTAACTCAAGCTAACTCAAGCTAACTCAAGCTAACCCGAGCTAACTCAAGCTAACTCAAGGTAGCTAAAGCTAGTTCAAGCTAACTCAAGCTAGCTAAAGCTAAGACAAGCTAACTCAAGCTAACTCAAGCTAACTCAAGCTAACTCAAGCTAACTCAAGCTAGTTCAAGCTAACTTAATGAAGTTAACCCAAGCTAACTTGGGTTAATGAAGTCAAACTCAAGCTAACCCGAGCTAACTCAAGCTAACTCAAGCTAATTCAAGCTAACTCAAGCTAACTCAAGCTAATTCAAGCTAACTCAAGCTAATTCAAGCTAACTCAAGCTAGCTCAAGCTAACTCAAGCTAACCCAAGCTAACTTAAGCTAGCTTAAGCTAATTAAAGCTAATTAAAGCTAACTCAAGCTAACCCAAGCTAACTTAAGCTAGCTCTAGCTGGCTGCCACTGTTAGGCCATTTGGGAGCGCTTTTCTCGCACTCTGATTGGCTGCCACTGTTAGGCCATTTGGGAGCGCTTTTCTCGCACTCTGATTGGCTGCCACTGTTAGGCCATTTGGGAGCGCTTTTCTCGCACTCTGATTGGCTGCCACTGTTAGGCCATTTGGGAGCGCTTTTCTCGCACTCTGATTGGCTGCCACTGTTAGGCCATTTGGGAGCGCTTTTCTCGCACTCTGATTGGCTGCCACTGTTAGGCCATTTGGGAGCGCTTTTCTCGCACTCTGATTGGCTGCCACTGTTAGGCCATTTGGGAGCGCTTTTCTCGCACTCTGATTGGCTGCCACTGTTAGGCCATTTGGGAGCGCTTTTCTCGCACTCTGATTGGCTGCCACTGTTAGGCCATTTGGGAGCGCTTTTCTCGCACTCTGATTGGCTGCCACTGTTAGGCCATTTGGGAGCGCTTTTCTCGCACTCTGATTGGCTGCCACTGTTAGGCCATTTGGGAGCGCTTTTCTCGCACTCTGATTGGCTGCCACTGTTAGGCCATTTGGGAGCGCTTTTCTCGCACTCTGATTGGCTGCCACTGTTAGGCCATTTGGGAGCGCTTTTCTCGCACTCTGATTGGCTGCCACTGTTAGGCCATTTGGGAGCGCTTTTCTCGCACTCTGATTGGCTGCCACTGTTAGGCCATTTGGGAGCGCTTTTCTCGCACTCTGATTGGCTGCCACTGTTAGGCCATTTGGGAGCGCTTTTCTCGCACTCTGATTGGCTGCCACTGTTAGGCCATTTGGGAGCGCTTTTCTCGCACTCTGATTGGCTGCCACTGTTAGGCCATTTGGGAGCGCTTTTCTCGCACTCTGATTGGCTGCCACTGTTAGGCCATTTGGGAGCGCTTTTCTCGCACTCTGATTGGCTGCCACTGTTAGGCCATTTGGGAGCGCTTTTCTCGCACTCTGATTGGCTGCCACTGTTAG
>NW_027452423.1:0-15000 GCF_964194025.1 Convolutriloba macropyga | reverse complement strand
TGGTATCGAAAATGACCTTTACAGGATTTTCACCTTCTTTGATGCTACTTTCCAGTAGACATCAGGACAAATTCACCAGTCTAGCATCAAACCATACCGGACACCGAGAAATGTTGCCATTTCTCTTCCCGATGAGCTTTTCCCTGTTCATTCGCCATTACTAAGGGATTCTCAGTTGATTTCTTTTCCTCCCCTTACTGATATGCTTAAGTTAAGGGGGTTCTCTCGCCCAATTCAGGTTATGTAGTTGATTGTCTCTTAATTGGTTCACTGACCAATATGAGACAGAAACCGATTCAGCAGTTTTGTTCGCTACTACTATCAAACACAGGTCGAAGTTTCCATTCAGTCATTAATTCCAACTTTCAAATGTTGTTGTTTCAGCTTTCGCTTACTAGAAGCAACATAATACTCGCTGCAATACAGACCTCGGGAAACCCTCACCGTGAATAAGGTTCACTCACATATTTCACTACATTTTGCGTGGGATTGGAGATGAGGCTACTCGTTCTTGCTCAGTACTAGGCTGAAAATTAACGAAACTTCGTTACAAACGTTCACATGTTGATGTTTCCGCTTTCGCGTACTCGAAACAACATAATACTAGTCTTTGTAATTTAGTTTCATAATTTCAACTGTTCTCATGCAGAATTTTTGCTCATTCTTATCCCAAATTTTGACCTGGCTACTAGTTACACTCCTTGTACTTATTGCAAAATGACCACAAATTTCAACAGCTTTCACATGTTGCTGTTTCGGCTTTCGCTTACTACAGTCAACATAATACTCGTTGCAAAATAAGTGCTCGGCATCTGCAATTTTCCAAAGACGAAGTTTCGCCAGTTCAATTTTCGCTCGCCAATTATGGCTACTAATTCACACGGTACTGAGCTCAACAACATTAAATTTGTTCAGCAAGACTTTCACATGTTGATGTTTTGGCTTTCGCCTACTAGAAGCAACATAATACTCGTCTTGTTAGCTCATTCAATGAGAATAGCTTTTCCCGTTGAGAATTTTTGCCTTCAATTGGCGTTGTAGTGAGTTTGGCTACTCAGATCACCAAATACTTGTGACAATTCGAACCAGAAATGTTTTCAATTTTCACATGCTGATGTTTCGGATTCAACCTACTAGAAGCAGCATAATACTTGTATTCAACAATTTCTGTATCAAATCCCAGTTTTCTCTGGTGCATCTTTGCCAAACTATTCCAAACTGCCTGAGTCTGAATACCAATTACAGGTACTAGTAAATGCACGTTACTAAGGACTATATAGTTCTAGGTTACTGTACACAACGACGTTCACATGTTGATGTTTCAGCTGCCGCTTACTAGAAACAACATAATACTTATCGTGCATACCTTTCCATAACTTGTCCTTTTCAGATGCATTAGTTTCCCTTTGTCTTGGCTTCTACAGTCAGACTGGCTACTAGTAACAGCACAGTACTAATCACATATCGTTCTACAGTTTGCAGACAACTTTCACATGTTGATGTTTCAGCTTTCGCCTACTAGAAACAACATAATACTCGCTGTATACATTTGTAGTTCTCTATGTAACTTTCATGTGAAGAAGTTTCGCCAGTCTTTTTGACTGTCTCAAATCTGAGTCATGCTTAGGCTACTAGTTGCTTCATAGTACTTATCGCCTCGAGATCATTGAACAAAACTTGATTTTCACATGTTGCTGTTTCAGCTTCCGCTTACTAGAAACAACATAATACTAGTCTCATTAAGTTCCGTCTCTTTGCAATTTTCTTATGAAGAAAATTCGCCATCACAATGACTCCAGCAGTTCTTGATCAAGGAATGCAATCATTGATCAGAATGCTATTATTTGAATCGGTTCTGCTTTAAGTGTTCCAATTTTATTGGAAGCACCAACAATAGAACATCAATGTGTTCAATCGAGAGTTATATAACCCTGAATCGGACGCAGTCAACAGCCGAAGCCGAGACCGCCTTTTGCGTTAGAGAGGTCGGTAAACAAATCTTGCGATTCATACCGAATTAACACATATAGCTGTGCTCCTCTTCGTAAAGCGAGCCAAGTGATCCCCTGTTGAAGGATGTATTTGGACCAATCTAGTAGCATTTGGTTTCCAACAAGCTCTCCCAAGTTAGCTTACTTATTGGGCTTTTCAACCAATTCGGTTGGCTACAAGCATCATCAAAGTACTAGCCACAGTTTGATCGCAAAATTCTACGACTTTCACATGTTGATGTTTCGGCTTGCGCTTAGCCTACTATAAGCAACATAATACTAGTCATATCATAGAGCGTGATCAGCTTGTGACGTTCTCATGATGAAGTTTCACCAACAGTGTCTCACTTCGAGCTTAAATCCAGCTACTAGTAACTACACAGTACTGACTGCAACGATAACTTTTATCTATACCTTTCACATGCTGCGCTTTCGGCCAGGGCCTACTAACGTCAACATAATACTCGATATAAACTTTTGTTCATGATGCAGCTTCCCCATGCAGAAGTTTCGCCTTCAAATGCTCTCTTGGCCATATGACGTAAGAAAAGGTTACTAGTAACATCACAGTACTAGCCACAGTTTGATTGCAAAATTCTACGACTTTCACATGTTGATGTTTCGGCTTGCGCTTAGCCTACTAGAAGCAACATAATACTAGTCATATCATAGAGCGTGATCAGCTTGTGACGTTCTCATGATGAAGTTTCACCAACAGTGTCTCATTTCGAGCTTAAATCCAGCTACTAGTAACTACACAGTACTGACTGCAACGCTAACTTTTATCTATACCTTTCACATGCTGCGCTTTCGGCCAGGGCCTACTAACGTCAACATAATACTCGATATAAACTTTTGTTCATGATGCAGCTTCCCCATGCAGAAGTTTCGCCTTCAAATGCTCTCTTGGCCATATGACGTAACACAAGGTTACTAGTAACATCACAGTACTAGCCACAATTTGATCGCAAAATTCTACGACTTTCACATGTTGATGTTTCGGCTTGCGCTTAGCCTACTATAAGCAACATAATACTAGTCATATCATAGAGCGTGATCAGCTTGTGACGTTCTCATGATGAAGTTTCACCAACAGTGTCTCACTTCGAGCTTAAATCCAGCTACTAGTAACTACACAGTACTGACTGCAACGATAACTTTTATCTATACCTTTCACATGCTGCGCTTTCGGCCAGGGCCTACTAACGTCAACATAATACTCGATATAAACTTTTGTTCATGATGCAGCTTCCCCATGCAGAAGTTTCGCCTTCAAATGCTCTCTTGGCCATATGACGTAAGAAAAGGTTACTAGTAACATCACAGTACTAGCCACAGTTTGATTGCAAAATTCTACGACTTTCACATGTTGATGTTTCGGCTTGCGCTTAGCCTACTAGAAGCAACATAATACTAGTCATATCATAGAGCGTGATCAGCTTGTGACGTTCTCATGATGAAGTTTCACCAACAGTGTCTCATTTCGAGCTTAAATCCAGCTACTAGTAACTACACAGTACTGACTGCAACGCTAACTTTTATCTATACCTTTCACATGCTGCGCTTTCGGCCAGGGCCTACTAACGTCAACATAATACTCGATATAAACTTTTGTTCATGATGCAGCTTCCCCATGCAGAAGTTTCGCCTTCAAATGCTCTCTTGGCCATATGACGTAACACAAGGTTACTAGTAACATCACAGTACTAGCCACAATTTGATCGCAAAATTCTACGACTTTCACATGTTGATGTTTCGGCTTGCGCTTAGCCTACTAGAAGCAACATAATACTAGTCATATCATGGAGCGTGATCAGCTTGTGACGTTCTCATGATGAAGTTTCACCAACAGTGTCTCATTTCGAGCTTAAATCCAGCTACTAGTAACTACACAGTACTGACTGCAACGATAACTTTTATCTATACCTTTCACATGCTGCGCTTTCGGCCAGGGCCTACTAATGTCAACATAATACTCGATATAAACTTTTGTTCATGATGCAGCTTCCCCATGCAGAAGTTTCGCCTTCAAATGCTCTCTTGGCCATATGACGTAACACAAGGTTACTAGTAACATCACAGTACTAGCCACAATTTGATCGCAAAATTCTACGACTTTCACATGTTGATGTTTCGGCTTGCGCTTAGCCTACTAGAAGCAACATAATACTAGTCATATCATAGAGCTTGATCAGCTTGTGACATTCTCATGATGAAGTTTCACCAACAGTGTCTCATTTTGAGCTTAAATCCAGCTACTAGTAACTACACAGTACTGACTGCAACAATAACTTTTATCTATACCTTTCACATGCTGCGTTTTCGGCCAAGGCCTACTAACGTCAACATAATACTCGATATAAAATTTTGATCATGATGCAGCTTTCCCATGCAGAAGTTTCGCCTTCAAATGCTCTCTTGGCCATATGACGGAACACCAGGTTACTAGTAACATCACAGTACTAGCCACAGTTTGATTGCAAAATTCTACGACTTTCACATGTTGATGTTTCGGCTTGCGCTTAGCCTACTAGAAGCAACATAATACTAGTCATATCATAGAGCGTGATCAGCTTGTGACGTTCTCATGATGAAGTTTCACCAATAGTGTTTCATTCGAATTGGTTCTGCTTTAAGCTCTCCAATTGTTTTGGATGAACCAGTTTTGCCCTTCGAAGCCACTTTTGTGAGCTTTTGTGGGTCTTTACCAAGAGGATATACCTCAAGGCCTCTTTCAATTCCTTTAAGTTCTTTCAACTCCTTTACAGTTTCTAGGTTCACATAGCTGCAAACCTTATTTCTAGTTTTAAGTCTGGCCAACTTGGGGAGAGTTGGTGCAGACCGTGACCAATTCTAGTAGGATGCCACAACAAGAATGTGATCAACTTAGCTTGTCGATGAACCTGCCCCACATTCAAACAACTCTATCGCCTTTTCCTCGTATAGTTATATGCGAGGGCCTCTCATAGAGAGCGCTGTTAGCAACCTTTTCCACATAGACGATAAAGTTGTGAGTGTTTTGCACATGGCTGTTGTCATCACCACGTGACGAGTCAACTCAGCTTGACTCTCTACACTCCGACAAGCTTTGCACATACGCCTTTAGTTCAGTATGTGTCTTTAATCTGACTCCGGTGCCTCAAGCCGGAAAAATTGTCAGATTATGATCATTATCGGTTAGTCATCCCGATGCAAGATCGTATCGTACTGTCTTTGTCTACCTCCAGATTCCGAAGAACAGGAGGAGACTCTCCCAGACCTACATATCTGGGAGAATGTTCAGAGGGCGAGAAGCTGTGGATTACTCTCCCCTAAGAACTGACTAAACTTTACCCTCGTCCAAGGTAAGTTTATTTTAGCTAGCCTTCTATGTAAAGGATCTGAGGCTAAGCTGTGTTTTTTCGAGCCTTTGGCTCGGAGCAAGTTCAGTGGGCGCCCCGAGTAGCTCAACTCTTTCCCACTGAACAGCGCAACGCTCTGTCACTCGCTGGGATTTTTGCGTGTCGGTTCTAACCACGCGACTTGTGGACCTTTTTAGGCCTTTCTCATTCACAAGTCTATAGCTGGGCATCTATAACCCAGCTTCTGAGATCTAGATAGCTGCAGTTCTGCTAGGCTGCTTTTGCTAACTAGTCTCCCTTTAAGCAGTCCCTTGCCATGACTGCTGAACTATGTATCCACACAAGTAGTTTTTGAGCTCGATACATAATTCGAGATTGGTTGCCAAGCAATCTCTAGCGACAGAGCGTCATGCGCACTACAGACATGGCCTCTACCAGCAGCCATGCCCGAAGGAATCAATCACTGATCCTTCCGCAGGTTCCCCTACGGAAACCTTGTTACGACTTTTACTTCCTCTAGACAATTAAGCTCGATCCGCTTCATCCCGTTGCCGGAGACCGAAGTCCCAACAGTAGGAATTTGCAATTCTTGCTTAACTATCCAATCAGTAGTAGCGACGGGCGGTGTGTACAAAGGGCAGGGACGTAATCCCTATGAGTTGTTGACTCATAAGTACCAGGAATTCCTGGTTCACGTCTGCAAGTTACAACAGACGATCCCCTTGAAGCGCTGTACTTTTCTCTGATTGCCCAGTCCATTTCGGACCAAGGGCTGAGTACTCAATCTAAAAGTACACAGTGTAGCGCGCGTGCAGTCCAGAACATCTAAGGGCATCACAGACCTGTTATAGCCTCACTTCATCTGCGGTATTTAATTCCGCATAGTTCCTCTAAGAAGTGTTTGAATTCACATATAGTGAATTTCATTATTTAGATGGAGAAGATCTCGTTCGTTATCGGAATTAACCAGACAGATCACTCCACTAACTAAGAACGGCCATGCACCACCGCCCATATAATCATGAAAGATATTCAATCTGTCAATCCTTAAGATGTCTGGACCGGGTGAGTTTTCCCGTGTTGAGTCAAATTAAGCCGCAGGCTCCACTCCTGGTGGTGCCCTTCCGTCAATTCCTTTAAGTTTCGATTTTGCAACCATACTTCCCCCGGAACCAATAAACTTTGGTTTCCCGGTTAATCTCTTGCCAAGTCAAGATCGACTTTGACAAATTGTAGGTTGGTATAGTTTATGGTCAGAATTACGAGGGTATCTAATCCTCTTCAATACTCTGACTTTCGTTCTTGATTAATGAAAACATTCTTGGCAAATGCTTTCGCAGTAGTTTGTCTTGCCACGATCCAAGAATTTCACCTCTAACGTAGCAATACAAATGCCCCCGTCTGTTCCTTTCAATCATTACCGCACTCAGCCAACCGGCATCAATCGAGTAGCGGGTCATTCTCCATTATTCCATGCTTTATTATTCGATCCCAAAGGATGCTTTGAACACTCTAATTTTCTCAGGGTGAAAACACCGTTTCCACAGTTCGTCACATTTAAGTGCAAACTATTTCTTCGATGCGAAGGATGAGCGGAACGAGTCAACAGATTTAACTGAAGACCATGTTGCCGTTCTACTCAAACAGATCCAACTATGAGCTTTTTAAACGCAGCAACTATTGCATACGCTTGTAGAGGCTGGTATTACCGCGGCTGCTGGCACCAGACTTGCCCTCTACTCGTTCATCAATGGAGCTTTTAAGTCCATTCCATTCTGATTACAAACCATAAAGGTTCATATCATTATTTCTAGTCACTACCTCCTCGTGCGGAGAGTGGGTAATTTGCGTGCCTGCTGCCTTCCTTGGATGTGGTAGCCGTTTCTAAGGCTCCCTCTCCGGAATCGAACCCTGATTCCCCGTTACCCGTCACAACCATGGTAGTCCGTTACACTACCATCATAGGTTGATAGGTCAGAAATTCGGAAGTTCCGTCCCCAAGCCGAAGCTATCTGGGATCTTTCAGTTACTAGGACTCATCACGGGATGTGTCTGTACTTAGCAAATCACCCGGTGTAGTCTTGTAAAAGTCTCCGACAGTGTCGGACAATCAGCATGCATTAGCTGCAGGGTTACCGCAGTTATTCATTTAGCTTGCAAATCAACTAATAGATAGTAACTGATTTAATGAGCCATTCGCGGTTCCACTTTTTCAAGCTTCGCTTGCACATGCATGGCTTAGTCTTTCAGACAAGCATATGGCAACTGACAGGATCAATCAGTTTAATTGTACTTTGAACAATCTTTCGATTTGTTCGAATTTAGAAAGACATAGCCTTGCGGCCTCGTCAATCTTGCTTTGAGCTTTTTAAATCACGAAGAGTTTCAATGCATGCTTTGGCATGGCTACTAGTTACTACACAGTACTCTACACACTTAGAGTTACCCACGATTACACATTTCACATGCTGATGTTTCGGCTCGCGCGTACTAGAAACAGCATAATACTATGTGTACTGGTAGATAGCGCTCTGTGAGCATTTCCCATGAGCAGGTTTTGCCCTCCAAATCTCTGTTCTACTGTTACCAATACCGGCTAACAACTGTATCATACTAGGGAGAATTGACTCATGATTTAAAAACCAGATGTTCACATGTCGATGTTTCGGCTCTCGCCTACTAGAAACAACATAATACTAGTCTGTTAAAAATCTCAATCACGCCGCCTCTTCAGATACAGAAGTTTTACCTTTTATTGGTTAGAGAACAGCTTTCCAGCTGTCGACATGGTTACTAGTAACAACACCGTACTCAACACAAAAACTTTTCAACTTCACAACTTTCACATGCTGATGTTTCTGCTTTCGCATACTAGAAACAGCATAATACTTATTGTTTTGTCAAGTAATTTGTGTGTCTTTCCCATGTGAAGTTTCACCGGTCAACAATGTTTCCCTGACCAATTACGGCTACTAGTAGCTGTATAATACTAGGGAAAATGATTGAGGATTTAATATCAGATTTTCACATGTTGATGTTTCGGCTTTCGCCTACTAGAAACAACATAATACTAGTCTGCTAAGAAATCTCGCTCAAATTGCCTTTTCACATACAGAAGTTTCACCTTCTATTGGTTAGAGAACAGTTCTCAGCTGTCGACATGGTTACTAGTAACAACATCGTACTCAACACAAAAATTCTTCAACTTCACAACTTTCACATGCTGATGTTTCTGCTTTCGCGTACTAGAAACAGCATAATACTTATTGCTTTGTCAAGAAGTGTGTGTGTCTTTCCCATGCGAAAGTTTCACCGGTCAGCAATAATTGCCGTGTCCAATTAAGGTTACTCATAGCTGTATAATACTAGGGAAAATGATTGAGGATTTAATATCAGATTTTCACATGTTGATGTTTCGGCTTTCGCCTACTAGAAACAACATAATACTAGTCTGCTAATAAATCTCGCTCAAATTGCCTTTTCACATACAGAAGTTTCACCTCTTCTTGGTCACTGTACAGATGATGCTGTCTGTTCTTTATTTGGTTCTGCTTATTATAAGGAGGGGCATCACTCCTTCCTCCTTGGTTTGCATGCATTAAGCCTGCTTTGTGAAAAGCGTATCTTTCTAGCTTTTCTTCGCCTTACTCGAGTAGGACGATACAATCCAGACATTAGTCAGTCTTGGTGTAAAGTCACTGAGTATTATTCGGTTCTGCTTTATTCAGCAATATGCTGTATAATTGTTGTAATTTGCGAACATATTTGTTCTCAGTTCCGAACTACTAGCGACGACAGATTACCAGCGGTCATGAGCCATCAAGGTAGTTCTTTGGTGCATCAAGTAGAGAGGTGCCATCAAACAACACTTCCCTAATAATGCTACACACATAGAATTTGCTACAGTGCAGCTTTTTACTTTGCAAAATTTGCGCACAAATTTTGCATAGAATAAATGTTTTATCAAGATTTTTAGATCCCCTCCCTTGAGAGAACGTTACTCCTTTAAGTGAACACCCCGCGGCGTCCTGTTGTTATTGCTTATAACCATTTCGCAAGCCGGAGGCATAATGCACTACGCAAGCCGCTACTTTGGCACAGAGGCACCTAGTTTTACACCCGGGACTTCAGGTGGCCCAGTTTTACACCCAGTACAGCGGTGCCAGTTGGTAACCCGGTGGATCCTCGGAGACCAGACATGATCATAGATCAAACCCGATGTATGCTACTCCTGAACGTATAGTATCTCCACTGTGCAATGAAATTATCGTTCGTTTCGGGCCTTCCTATACGTTCAGCAGACAATCGCTAGGAATTCACCTCGTGACCCGTGGTGACCACACTGGATTTCAAGTTTATTGATTTGGACAGACCTGTCATTTATTTTGCTTTTCAGCTTCAGTTCTGCTCGATCTAGCTTGCCTAAGGCTTGATCTCGCTTTGCTCACCCCTGTAGGAGCCTCTACTAGTACCACTCGGAGTAATGGGGAATCCACCAGACCTAATCGATGAATGCCATCAAACAACAAACATCATACCCGGCTTCATCAGGCATATTTTATTACTTCCGAGAGGTACTTTAGTATCAGATCTTTCTCCATGCCTCTTATGAGGACCCGTCAGACCTTTCGGTTTATCGTTTAGCTTCAGTCCTGCTCGATCTAGCTTTCCCAAGGCTCGATCTAGCTCTATTCGCCCCACTAGAGGGCTCTCTAAGACCCCTCGGTCTTAGTGTTAGCTCCGGTACTGCTCGGTCGTGCTTGCTGAAGGCCCGACCCAGCTTTAGTTAGATTCTCGTACTTTCTCTTGGCCTCTCTAGGAGGACCAGACAGACCTCTCGGTCTATCGTTTAGCTTCAGTCCTGCTCGATCTAGCTTGCCCAAGGCTTGATCAAGCTCTATTCGCCCCGCTAGAGGGCTCTCTAAGACCCCTCGGTCTTAGTGTTATCTTCTGTAATGCCTAACCAAGCTTACTACAGGCCTTGGTCAGGTCTTTATCGGTCACCGATTAGTAACAGACCAATCATAGGGCCTTCCACCCTATCCGGGTTGAGGTCTTTAGTCCAGCCATATTTTGACAAGACACCTCTCCCTAATAATGCCCCACACATAGAATTACTGTCCATGCAGTATTTAACTTGTGTTTTTTTCTAAAATTTGATTTTCACTTTTTGGAGGTTCATTTGCTCCTCTGACACTCTTTCAGCTTCAATCTTACTCGATCTAGCTTTCCCAAGGCTCGATCTAGCTCTATTCGCCCCACTAGAGGGCTCTCTAAGACACTTCGGTCTTAGTGTTAGCTCCGGTCTTGCTCAATCGTGCTTGCTGAAGGCGCGATCAAGCTTTAGTTAGCTTCTCGTACTTCCTCTTGGCCTCTCTAGGAGGACCAGACAGACCTCTCGGTCTATCGTTTAGCTTCAGTCCTGCTCGATCTAGCTTTCCCAAGGCTCGATCTAGCTCTATTCGCCCTGCTAGAGGGCTCTCTAAGACCCCTCGGTCTTAGTGTTAGCTCCGGTACAGCTCGGTCGTGCTTGCTGAAGGCCCGATCAAGCTTTAGTTAGATTCTCGTACTTTCTCTTGGCCTCTATAGGAGGACCAGACAGACCTCTCGGTCTATCGTTTAGCTTCAGTCCTGCTTGATCTAGCTTTCCCAAGGCTCGATCTAGCTCTATTCGCCCTGCTAGAGGGCTCTCTAAGACCCCTCGGTCTTAGTGTTAGCTCCGGTACAGCTCGGTCGTGCTTGCTGAAGGCCCGATCAAGCTTTAGTTAGCTTCTCGTACTTTCTCTTGGCCTCTCTAGGAGGACCAGACAGACCTCTCGGTCTATCGTTTAGCTTCAGTCCTGCTCGATCTAGCTTTCCCAAGGCTCGATCTAGATCTATTCGCCCTGCTAGAGGGCTCTCTAAGACCCCTCGGTCTTAGTGTTAGCTCCGGTACAGCTCGGTCGTGCTTGCTGAAGGCCTGATCAAGCTTTAGTTAGCTTCTCGTACTTTCTCTTGGCCTCTCTAGGAGGACCAGACAGACCTTTCGGTCTCTTGCTTAGCTTCAGTCCTGCTCGATCTAGCTTTCCCAAGGCTCGATCTAGCTCTATTCGCCCCGCTAGAGGGCTCTCTAAGACCCCTCGGTCTTAGTGTTAACTCCTGTAATGCCTAACCAAGCTTACTACAGGCCTTGGTCAGGTCTTTATCGGTCACCGATTAGTAACAGACCGATCATGGGGCCTTCCACCCTATCCGGGTTGAGGTCTTTAGTCCAGCCATATTTTGACAAGACACCTCCCCCTAATAATGCCCCACACATAGAAATACTGTCCATGCAGTATTTAACTTGTGTTTTTTCTAAAATTTGATTTTCACTTTTTGGAGGTTCATTTGCTCCTCTGACACTCTTTCAGCTTCAATCTTACTCGATCTAGCTTTCCCAAGGCTCGATCTAGCTCTATTCGCCCCACCAGAGGGCTCTCTAAGACACTTCGGTCTTAGTGTTAGCTCCGGTCTTGCTCAATCGTGCTTGCTGAAGGCGCGATCAAGCTTTAGTTAGCTTCTCGTACTTTCTCTTGGCCTCTCTAGGAGGACCAGACAGACCTCTCGGTCTATCGTTTAGCTTCAGTCCTGCTCGATCTAGCTTTCCCAAGGCTCGATCTAGCTCTATTCGCCCCGCTAGAGGGCTCTCTAAGACCCCTCGGTCTTAGTGTTAGCTCCGGTACAGCTCGGTCGTGCTTGCTGAAGGCCCGATCAAGCTTTAGTTGGCTTCTCGTACTTTCTCTTGGCCTCTCTAGGAGGACCAGACAGACCTCTCGGTCTCTTGCTTAGCTTCAGTCCTGCTCGATCTAGCTTGCCCAAGGCTTGATCAAGCTCTATTCGCCCCGCTAGAGGGCTCTCTAAGACCCCTCGGTCTTAGTGTTAGCTCCGGTACAGCTCGGTCGTGCTTGCTGAAGGCCCGATCAAGCTTTAGTTAGCTTCTCGTTTTTTCTCTTGGCCTCTCTAGGAGGACCAGACAGACCTCTCGGTCTATCGTTTAGCTTCAGTCCTGCTCGATCTAGCTTTCCCAAGGCTCGATCTAGCTCTATTCGCCCCGCTAGAGGGCTCTCTAAGACCCCTCGGTCTTAGTGTTAGCTCCGGTACAGCTCGGTCGTGCTTGCTGAAGGCCCGATCAAGCTTTAGTTGGCTTCTCGTACTTTCTCTTGGCCTCTCTAGGAGGACCAGACAGACCTCTCGGTCTATCCTTTAGCTTCAGTCCTGCTCGATCTAGCTTTCCCAAGGCTCGATCTAGCTCTATTCGCCCCGCTAGAGGGCTCTCTAAGACCCCTCGGTCTTAGTGTTATCTCCTGTAATGCCTAACCAAGCTTACTACAGGCCTTGGTCAGGTCTTTATCGGTCACCGATTAGTAACAGACCGATCATAGGGCCTTCCACCCTATCTGGGTTGAGGTCTTTAGTCCAGCCATATTTTGACAAGACACCTCCCCCTAATAATGCCCCACACATAGAATTACTGTTTATGCAGCTTTTCACTTGTGAAATTTTTAATTTTCGCAATTATTATAGAATAAGTGTTTGCGCAGCTTTTCATAGGTCGAGCTCTAGCTAGCTAGCTCAAGCTAGCTAGCTAGCTCAAGCTCAAGCTATCTAGCTCAAGCTCAAGCCAGCTAGCTCAAGCTCAAGCTAGCTAGCTAGCTCAAGCTCAAGCTAGCTAGCTAGCTCAAGCTCAAGCTAGCTAGCTCAAGCTCAAGCTAGCTAGCTCAAGCTCAAGCTAGCTAGCTAGCTCAAGCTCAAGCTCAAGCTAGCTAGCTCAAGCTCAAGCTCAAGCTAGCTAGCTAGCTCAAGCTCAAGCTAGCTAGCTAGCTCAAGCTCAAGCTAGCTAGCTAGCTCAAGCTCAAGCTAGCTAGCTCAAGCTCAAGCTCAAGCTCAAGCTAGCTAGCTAGCTCAAGCTAGCTAGCTAGCTCAAGCTCAAGCTAGCTAGCTAGCTCAAGTTCAAGCTAGCTAGCTAGCTCAAGCTCAAGCTAGCTAGCTAGCTCAAGCTCAAGCTAGCTAGCTCAAGCTCAAGCTAGCTAGCTCAAGCTCAAGCTAGCTAGCTAGCTCAAGCTCAAGCTCAAGCTAGCTAGCTCAAGCTCAAGCTCAAGCTAGCTAGCTAGCTCAAGCTCAAGCTAGCTAGCTAGCTCAAGCTCAAGCTCAAGCTAGCTAGCTAGCTCAAGTTCAAGCTAGCTAGCTAGCTCAAGCTCAAGCTAGCTAGCTCAAGCTCAAGCTAGCTAGCTCAAGCTCAAGCCAGCTAGCTCAAGCTCAAGCTCAAGCTAGCTAGCTAGCTCAAGCACAAGCTAGCTAGCTAGCTCAATCTCAAGCTAGCTAGCTCAAGCTCAAGCTAGCTAGCTCAAGCTCAAGCTAGCTAGCTAGCTCAAGCTCAAGCTCAAGCTAGCTAGCTCAAGCTCAAGCTCAAGCTAGCTAGCTAGCTCAAGCTCAAGCTAGCTAGCTAGCTCAAGCTCAAGCTCAAGCTAGCTAGCTCAAGCTCAAGCTCAAGCTAGCTAGCTAGCTCAAGCTCAAGCTGGCTAGCTAGCTCAAGCTCAAGCTAGCTAGCTAGCTCAAGCTCAAGCTAGCTAGCTCAAGCTCAAGCTCAAGCTCAAGCTAGCTAGCTAGCTCAAGCTAGCTAGCTAGCTCAAGCTCAAGCTAGCTAGCTAGCTCAAGTTCAAGCTAGCTAGCTAGCTCAAGCTCAAGCTAGCTAGCTAGCTCAAGCTCAAGCTAGCTAGCTCAAGCTCAAGCTAGCTAGCTCAAGCTCAAGCTAGCTAGCTAGCTCAAGCTCAAGCTCAAGCTAGCTAGCTCAAGCTCAAGCTCAAGCTAGCTAGCTAGCTCAAGCTCAAGCTAGCTAGCTAGCTCAAGCTCAAGCTAGCTAGCTAGCTCAAGTTCAAGCTAGCTAGCTAGCTCAAGCTCAAGCTAGCTATGCTCAAGCTCAAGCTAGCTAGCTCAAGCTCAAGCTAGCTAGCTAGCTCAAGCTCAAGCTAGCTAGCTAGCTCAAGCTCAAGCTAGCTAGCTAGCTCAAGCTCAAGCTAGCTAGCTCAAGCTCAAGCTAGCTAGCTCAAGCTCCAGCTAGCTAGCTAGCTCAAGCTCAAGCTCAAGCTAGCTAGCTCAAGCTCAAGCTCAAGCTAGCTAGCTAGCTCAAGCTCAAGCTAGCTAGCTAGCTCAAGCTCAAGCTAGCTAGCTAGCTAGCTCAAGCTCAAGCTAGCTAGCTAGCTCAAGCTCAAGCTAGCTAGCTCAAGCTCAAGCTAGCTAGCTCAAGCTCAAGCCAAGCTAGCTCAAGCTCAAGCTCAAGCTAGCTAGCTAGCTCAAGCACAAGCTTGCTAGCTAGCTCAAGCTCAAGCTAGCTAGCTCAAGCTCAAGCTAGCTAGCTCAAGCTCAAGCTAGCTAGCTCAAGCTCAAGCTCAAGCTAGCTAGCTAGCTCAAGCACAAGCTTGCTAGCTAGCTCAAGCTCAAGCTAGCTAGCTCAAGCTCAAGCTAGCTAGCTCAAGCTCAAGCTAGCTAGCTAGCTCAAGCTCAAGCTCAAGCTAGCTAGCTCAAGCTCAAGCTCAAGCTAGCTAGCTGGCTCAAGCTCAAGCTAGCTAGCTAGCTCAAGCTCAAGCTAGCTAGCTAGCTCAAGCTCAAGCTAGCTAGCTCAAGCTCAAGCTCAAGCTAGCTAGCTAGCT
>NW_027452422.1:0-30856 GCF_964194025.1 Convolutriloba macropyga | reverse complement strand
AAGGTTCCAGAAAAATTAGAAATCAGTGGATTCTATCTTAATTGCGCAATTGAAATCCTTAATAGCTGTCTTCGGTCAATAGGCGGTGCGTTTTTGATAATTTTTTGTGGACTAAAAAGCAATGGTGTTTGAATAAACGCAATTTTTCCCGAAGAAATATCTATCAAACAGTTTGGATGTGAGGCTGTGAACAAATTGCTTTCAAATCATATTAGTGTTATTTAAACATTTTGTCAATTTTGGTCTTTTTAGCCACTTTTGAAAGTTTTTTTTATTTATTGAAGTTTTCCTCTCACATCTTAAAAACAGTTCTGAACGAGCTGAGCTCGTTTTATTTACATTCATTAGATTCATATTCTACCATTGCAATTATATACCCTAACTACAACCGCATTGAACGTTAACAAAAATCTTTTGCAATCTTTGAACAAATTAATGTCAAACTATTATCAGACAATAAAAAAAGCCTGCCTAGAGGAAACTAATGCTGATAGGAATTAGTTCACAACTAATACTGATAGAAAACCAATTGAATGTGATTGATATGAGCAAAAAAAGAAGAAAAAAAGTTTTCTTTTGCATGCTGAAGATTATTTGTTCAACTGGGATATCCCCATATAAGATTAGAATATAGGTGGTTGACATTAAAACAATTTTATTTTCATTTGAACTAAAAACTTAAAGTACAAAAAATACATTTGCAAGCAATTTTTTATGACAACTTCTACTGGGATTTTAGATGGGAGATGTTAAAAAACACAGTGCACGAAAACAGTGACAGAGTTTCCAGATCTTAGAAGAACCACGAAAGACTTCGAAAGCGTTTGCCTAGGAATTGTACATTTTTGAAACAATGTTGTTTCGAAAATTCAAAATTGGCGTAGCTTGCTGTAGAGTTTAAAATTTTGCGGAGGAGAAACCCCCTATTCAAACTAGAGCAATTTTGAAATGTTCAAATATTTGCAAAAACAGAGAAATAGAGCAGTGGTTACTTTGCAAGCCTAATATCCTAAATAACAGAGGGTTATACCCGAACTTTCTATCATTCTTAAGATCCAGATTAAAGTCAGTAGTTTTGTAGCCTCAACTATAAGCTGATTATTTGGAAAAAAAACAACTATGATTAAATAGTATACCAAGTTCCCATTACAACTAAATTCTTCTTTAAGATCAAACCTAAAACCACTAGATGTGGAGATAGAAAAAAGCCAGCCGTTGTTCAATCCACAACCCAATCAGACGTGTATTAACCAGCTTGAATAGAACGATAAGCCATAAACTATCAGGTATATCAGCTTACTGTAGACTCTGTTAACTGACTACTTGGTTCACCATTCAATATTAAATGGTTAACTTAGCTTGCCAAGTCATCGAAGAGCAGGAAGCCCTGCCATAAGAGTGAAATAAGTATTCGGTCTGCTGAAAGTACCGTGGTCGTTTAAAACTCTCAGGAAAACGCGCCTTGAAGGCGTTTGCAGTCACTTTTTTGTTGTCCGAGTCCCAGGAGATCTTATCTTATCCTAATATTGGTTGATCCTAGTGTATTGATCCAGTAATTTATCCTAGCGGGTGCAAAACCACGCAGAAATCCCAGAGTAGCCATGCTGATTTCCTAATTAATTCCGAGGAATAACCATAGGAACTTACTAAATTTTAATATTTAGAATTGAAAAGTTATCACAAGCTTTTGCCCGATCTAAATCAAAGCTAGAATTAACCTAAGTGTATTCTCAAAAAGTGTCCTATCTGTTTTTTCTCTCTTCTCGCCCTCTGAGTTTACACTGACTCCATCCAATAACCACAAGAAGTCAGAAAAATGGAAACTAAGGAAAGACCATTACCGCTGAAAACAATGAAGATTGTATAAAAAACAAGTAAATTTATAATCAGAAACTTGGGTTAAAAAGTGGATAAAGGGACAAAAATTTAGCCGTTTTTAAGTAGGGGCCAAAAGTGCGTTCCAGCTCATTTTGTTCATGCCTAAACCATGTATAATCATCAATTTATAATTCTAATGCACATTCAAGGTGTTTTGTATAATGAGATTATCAGGTCAGTAAAGCAGCTTTAGTTTAGATTTGGTACCTACATAGTTTATGAAAAGCAAATCATAACTTTAATCTTGATCTGTACAAACAACTATATTTCTCTTTAGTTTAATTTCGGATTCCGTTTATGTGATTCCTCACGAAAATTGAAGGATTTGTTCAAATTTCTCCTTTTGTATTTCTATAGTTATTAATTTTTGTTTTCTACGCTTTGCAAGTACTTTAAAGAATATGAACATTGTCTGGAATTGCTCCGTAATATTTTAGAAGTAACAGAAAATTAAAAGAAATGAGAAAATTGAAAAACCTTAACGAAACGGAGAATTTGGGAATTGATGTCGTTCCTGCAATTGATGTTGTGTAGAAACATTATAGTCCTAACAAGGTTTTCTGCGCTAGCAGGCATTTAGAATTCTCAACACGCATGTTTGATAGATCAAACAGTTTAAAAATGACAACTCTAATAAATTAACAAGCAAACTTTTGTCCCACTTTTAAATTGGTCGAATTTCAGCAATTTAGGAAACAGACAAGCGATTGTTCTCAGAACCGACAAGCAAAAATATAAACTCGTTGTGCTGTTACAGAAACGCCTAATAGCAATTTTGCCTCGTCGAATGGTGTATCGAAGCGGAAACCCTTCGGGTTGCAATCGGGTTTTTTTTAAATTTTATAACCAATTTTGTTCGTTTTAGCATCCTTTTTTGGATATGCGATGTACCCAGGGAGAATACGCAATGTACTTGAGCCAATTGGACTGGTCATCAGATAACCGGAGTTAGATTGACAGCTAATCTGGATTGACATCGAAATTGGTGACACGAGGAGATCAAAATCATGAACATGATCAAGATTGTTGCAGAAAATGGATTATGAAATTGAGCTCAATAAACACAACTTTTTATTGACGCAGCGGATCTATTTTGTTTTGTCTACCCCCCCCCCCCCCCACAGATTTCTTTATTCCAATTACAAGATTTTGAATAGTTCAAATGAAAACTTTTCTCCCCTACACCAGTTTCTTTATCCCGACTTCCCAATTTGTGTTTGTTATTATGTTGTTACTATAGATACGAAAACAGTACGTGCATTCGGGACCAGGGGCTCAAAGTTGAATGCCGACTGCACTTTGGGGGGGGGGGGGGTGCGGCAGAATAGATCAGATGCATTTTTTACAAGTGTATTTTATTGCTTTTTATACTTTAGGAAATTATATCAGCTCACTTTTTTTGCAGAAATTGCTCGCTAAAAGAGCAACTGACAAAGTTCAATTTTCCTGATAAGAATATACTACTGTTCATGGTGAAAAAACTGCACATTCTCAGTATCATATGCAATTCTGATGAGAATATTACCTAAGGGCTGTTTTTAGAACACAAACTCCAGCGCTCAAACTCGAATATGTCTGGCCCAGACTGTAGACCCTTTCCTTTATTACACGTTAAGCTATATGATTCAGACGTATTATGTTTTGACGAAATTTGCCCTAGAAAACAACAAGTTTGAACACGATAAAAGCAAGTTAAAGATTCTTCAATAGAGTCTAGGTCGAAAAAATAAGGAGCAATAAAAGCATTCTCAAAAGATAACATCAGAAAGAATTGAAAATTTGAACTGATAAGTTGTTATTTTGTTCAGCAAAGATAAATGCTTTTCGACAAAGAAGACAATCTTTGAGCACAAAAAACCGAATTGCAACTAGAGAGCAACTTCTACCCATCAAAAAAGTCAGATTAAAACTATTTTTTTTACTTTTGAAAGGAACGCGTCGTTTGAAGTGATACTAAAAGGTTAAAAACAAAATCTGCAAGGAAGCCAAAAAGTAGAGAAACAAATATTTTTAGTTTCAAAGAATCTGCCAGGAAAACAAACGAGTCAAAAAGAATAACTGCAAAGCGGTGGAACAACATCTTGTACCTTTGGTTGCAGAGAACAGGAAAAAAGCAGGAAAAAAACGAATCAAATGAACAAAAACATCTTGTTTAACTTCTGAACGCTTCAAGACTCCCTCAAAAATAAATTGCTATAAGGAAGCAAAAGAAGGAGAACATCTGGAAACCAGAGGAACAGAGTCTTGCTGTTATATCACCAGAGTGCATCAAGAACCCCTCAGCAGGAGGTGTGGTTTGAAGAACCTTGCGGAAACTAGATTATAAAAAACTTTTTTACTTCATATATCTCTTCCATCCTCTCTAAATTTCACCTATATAACTCATCCATAGATCAAACTTTGAAATAAGGTAATCGGAACATCAAAGTTAGCATCCTTTAATCGTCTGCACGCAGTTTTGCACTATGTTTTTAAAACAGAGCAGCTGAATTAAGGCTTTTTTAATGCAACAATTTTTATCATTTGATAAGATTGCATCACATATAGAAAATATGGTCAATTGAAGATGAGATGTACATCAATGTTTCCCTATTAATTTACAAATAATGGATAAAAAATTTTTAATAAACGTTGCTGCATTAGTGAGAACTAACACAAAACTACTTTAAAAAACATAAACGTGGCTTACATAACACACATATGAATCATCAAAGGTCAATTGTCCATCATTTATTTTGCTCCTGATGTACAAGTCCCAAAGTAAAACTTCATTAGGAAAAGTTGTTCCATTAGAAAAAAAACACAAAAATACTTAAAAAGACTTCAAGATGGTTCACATAAAACATACATGAGGCATAAAAGCTCAAGTGTACATCATTTTGTTCCTCTTTGTGTACAATTTCCAGAAAAAAAATTTCTCAGCAAAAAGTTGTTTCATTAGTCGAAAAGAACCCAAAAACACACTAAAAACCTAATTTTTGCTCACATAACAGAAAAATTTGTGTCATCAAAGGTCAACTGTGCATCATATTTTCCTCTTAAAGTACAAATCCTAGAGAAAAATTGCATGAGGAAAAGTTGTTCCATTGGTAAAAACTAACACAAAACTACTATTAAAACATCAACATTACTCACATAACATATATATTAGTAATCAAAGGTCAATTGTACTTCATTGTTTTGTTCTTGATGTAAGTCCTAGCGAAGAAATTATTCGGGAAAAATGGTTGTATTAGTGGAAACTAACACAAAAATACTTTAAAAACATCAATTTGGCTCACATAACACATATATGAGTCATCAAAGGTCAATTGTACATCATTTTTTTGCTCCTGATATACAAGTCCTAAAGTAAAATTTCTTTAGGAAAAGTTGTTCCATTAGAAAAAAACTAACACAAAAATACTTTAAAAAACATTAATGGGTTCACATAAAATACATATGATTCATAAAAAGTCAATTGTACATCATTTTCGCTCTTAATGTACAAGTTCCAGACAAAAATTTCTCGGAGAAAAGTTGCTCCTTTTGAGAAAAAACCCGAATCAAATCTAAAAAACCTGACTTTTGCTCACATAGCACAAAAGTATGTGTCATCAAAGTTCAATTAGTATCTTTTTTCGGTTAAGAAATCAAAATTGGCTGAGCAATCAGCTTCAAGTTTTTTTCCAAACCACTGTTTTGGAATATTTTGTCAGAAATAATAAATTCAATGTAAAACAAATTGCTTGTATGATATACGTATCTTAGAAATGATCCTTGGTTGGGTGACTTTAGAAAATGTTTCAAAGGCCTAATTAGTAACAATGAAATTATTCGCATATATTCCGTCTGAGATGAAGAGTTTCGACATACAGAGTCTCGAAGAAATACAGCAGGAAACAAAAGTTATTGCAACATATGGAGAAAGAGTACAAACTAATATGAAAAAACAGCAAGCTATGATTGCGGACAATGTAATGAGAAGTTCACTCAGAACAGGGACTTAATTGAGCATTTGAAATCAGTTAAAGGATGTCAGACGTACCAGAAGTGCAATCATTGTTTACAAATTTATGGCGACACCTCATCATGTGCTGGACATGAGGAGGACGCTCATGGTACTCACACGGAGATTACAAAAAAAATAAAAGCAGGATTGAGCATCTCAAGGCTAAACATGAAATTTTTTTCAGTCGTTCAGGATATAAGCGGACAACCAAATTTATGTGTTTAATTTTGATACGGAGCATTTGGAAGACTTGAAATTGTTTGTGAAAAAAAATAGCATATTGGATCTTTGAAAATTCAGCTCTCTGTTTTCTGCAGATGTTGAAACAAGCAGAAGACACCAAAGTCAGCTGTCGTGCAAACACAAAGTCAAAATATTACTAACAGAATTATCAGAAGATGAAATTTCCGATTTGATTGACCAAAAGCACAATTCAATCCAAATTTCTTCAACCAGTGGTACTGAATTTGTTGTTCAGAGAATTGATTATTTGGATGTCAAAATTAAGTTATTCAGGCCTATCAGAGGAAGCAGTTACATTGCTACGTCATGCCATCAGCTCTGGTTAGAAATCATTTTTACCTGAATTTTCAAAACAATGATAACAAATATTCTGCATAGTCAGTCCTTTCACCACTGTTTCCAAGGAAGGAGAACAAACACCGGCAAACAAAAGCAAGCCAAATTTGAAACAAGCCTAAACCAGATAATATTGAGTTTCCCATGTCTTCAACTGATGTTCCCAAAAATGAAAAACAAAACAATGTTGGATTTATTGTTTTTGGTTTTGACAAAAACAAAATCTTGCTACTTTACTTGTTTAAAGCGTACAGACAAAAAATTATTGCACTCCTATTGCTGACCGGTGGAGTTTTTGCTAGACTTTTGTTTATGATGGTGCACACGCTCCCCGATTTCACTAAAGTTTTTGTGTCAGTGTTTTTGATTTGAATATGCATGTTTACAAGCTTCACTTCCCTGATGTTGTTGCTATCAGAGATTGCAGCTACACAGTTGTCATCGAAGTTGTTGTAGTCAGAATTGTAGTTAGCATCATATATACTATGCTTTTGCATCATAGTCTCAATCTGATTCACTTCTTCCCCTACCGTTGCAGATGTACCAATAGTAGCAGCTTCAGAAGAATTGTCATCGACATTGTTTACATGTGGTTTTGGCTTCATTTGAATCTTCGACTTTCGACAGAGTTTTGAAAAGTGGTTTGCCTTTCCACAATGTTTGCAGTTCCTTCCAAGCGCTAGACAGTTCTGACATTGACTGGCCGACCAAGCGTTACCACAAATGGGGTACATTGTAGGTTTGCCCTAATTAGGGCAAAATCGGGCAATTTCGGGTAACCACATTTAGAGCAAGTTCGTTATCAGTTTAGGTATATTCCAGGAATTTTGAATACTGTTAATAGAGGTTTTTGTGATTTCATTCGAGACAGTATATGAAGATGTTCCAAATTTTTTCACCTGGTTTTGAATACCGATTTCAAAGTTTATTGCCACTTCCAACGCTTTTTTGGCCGACATCGTTTCTTTCAGTAGCATTCCCTGTATTTGTTCATTTGCATGTTGGCAATGAATACGTCACGATTGATGGATTCCTCGTAGCTACCAATGTCGCAGTTCCGGGATAGTTCTCGAAGACATCCGTAAAACTCCTCGACTGGCTCTCCTTTGAGTTGTTTTTGTGTTAGAAATGTATAGTGGTCGAATGTTATGTCTCTTTGCTTAGTGAAGACGTTATCCAAACCATTCCAAAGATCCTTTGTCGAAATTTGGTCAATCTGTATCGTTGGTTCTTGAGAACCAAAGATCCGACGACCCTCTGTGCCGACACTGAGGTATATTAGTGAGACAGCTTTGTTTGGTATCACAGAATTTCCACGGTCTATCGTCGCACAATTTTCCCGCTGCTTTAATTTGAGCCACGCATTTTTAAGTTGTTTATTGCGAATTCTGTGGTCTCTCTCACTTTGATCCGTGCTGTTGTCCACAACTTCTTCGTAGATTGGTTCAGGGGGAAAAGTTTTGGACGTTCCCAAAAAGGTTCTATCACCAGAAGGGCTCGTTCTCTTGGTGCTAACTGCACCATGTGTTACCTGCTACTGTAGGAGTCTGCAATTGAGTGACAAATGCGTGTCTACTTTAGCAGAGTTGAATTCGTGGTGTGAATCCGTCGTCTTTTGTGTAGCTTGCAATTACAGTCTTTACTTCTACTAAGCATTAGGGTTACAAATATAACTTCATTCTGTCGACGTGGAATACCGACCCGATTCCACCACAAACTATTCTCAATTCAAAACCGGAGAGATTGACAAGCAACTGAATTTAAGATTTACTGATGAAAGAATAAAAATAATATTAATAACAAAACTGGGCAGTGTGAAGACTTGACTTTATCGTCGGAGGTAAAATTTTGACCTAAGTGAGCGACCTAGAGGTTATGCTTAAACTTAAATAACAAAAAGACAACAAATAATTTTGTGCCCTTTCAGATCTTATGACATAAGCCTATCACGTCATTTTTTAAGTTTCCTGAAATATGCAGATGTCCAGACGACACCAATGGATGTACGTCCAAAGTGCTGACGGATAAGAAGTTTTAAACGGGTCCGCTTATAAAACCTAATGCAGTTGTTAAAACAGAATGTTGTGTCTATAAATTTTTATTAGATTTTTGGTATCAATACAATATTGTTTGTTCTTTTTTTTTCCTGATATCGTTTATTTCCTCTTCTCACAAGGATTAAGAAAACAATAGTCCCGAGCCGTCCATCAATAAAAAAATATGATAGTTTCTTTTCCTCTGATCCATGAAATAGTTGTCCAAAGACATGATAAGCTTCGGAGCCGCGAAGTTTGAGTAGTTATCTTTCATAAACGTGGGAATTACACCTGTCTGTTTCAAAATGGAGTTAAGGGAAGTTGGGTATACAAACATTTTTCACCACGCGCTTGATTAAAAATCTCTTATAAACGAAGGAGTTAAACCTGTGTACTTCTATATGGAGTTAAGGTAAGTCTATTACATTTTCAAGCAACAATCCTAGCATACAGGGAATAATCGCCTAGAGTTTTCCATTCACGCGCAGGATCGGACATGTTTTGGGAAAAATCAGCCAAAAAACGAATTCATGTGTATAGCCTTGTTACTACTCTTGTTTCTATCCAATGGGTTCATAATTTTGTATTCCCTCAATCAATTCTGCTCAAATATTTCAATTACTCTCTTTTACGAATATTGAAATTTAACAAGTTTTGTAACCGGGTAAACTTCTAATCTAGTTTTTTGACAGCATGCTTCCAAACTTACTTCCTTACTTTTACATTGAGCTCCATTTTGGTTTTGAAAAGCAGTTGCTTCAAGAAACAACAATGATTACAACGTCGAATAGCATGTGATCACAATTCTATAACCTAAGTATCTATGATAGTCATCATCTACTAAAATTCAATTGAATTCGTCCAGAGAAAAATTTGACAATAATTCCTTGCAACAGTGAGACATACATCTCATTTTGGTCCTTTTTTCTCCTTGGTAACAGCAAAGATGACCAGCTAAAGTATAAAAAACGTTGTCTCCTTGATAGCTTTCGTTTACTATCGGGGAGTCTTGACACTCTGGTTATATCACTCGAAACGAAGGACTACATTCAATTATCTGATTGGCGCTTTCCCACACTCTTTTCGTGATAGCTTTGAGAAACTCACTGAGTAGTCGTTACCTCATTCTAATGATCAGTGGACTAACTCACTTTCTAGTCAAATTTATGTTTCCCAGGAGAATGTTTAGGATGCTAACGAAGTCTGAAAATTGCTTGGCTTCAAAAACTTTGGTGAATATCTCATGTTGTACCTCGAAACTGAAGTCTTCTTCTGGCTGACGTGTTTGAAAAATGCAGGAGACTGCTTGATCAGGTGCATGGATTAAGTGTATGATAATTATAATTCATTCAATTTTTCATAGGATGCAATGATAAAAACAACTGAAGTGAAACTTGACTTGCTCTCTGATTTAGATTTGCTGTTGTTTTTCGAGAGAGCATTCCTTGGAAGATTGAATGGAATTGGTAAAAATCGTTAATTGAAAGCTAACAACAAATAATTGGATGACTTTGATGAGGAAAGCCGAATAAGTATGGACTTCTTTCCGCATGCCGTTAATCTATACGATGGAAGAATGATGAAAAAAATGCCAAATGGAGGATTTGAATTGACAGACATCATTTTGGACGATATCATGCAAACATTTGAGAATATGATGTTGAATACTTTGTGATGGTGGATTTGAATTATCCCAACGACCTGCATAACTGTCACAATGATTTTCCTTTCGCTGCTGAAAAGTTTAAAATCGAAGTTGAGATGCTTTCTCAATATCAATTATAATTGTGAAACAAGACCAGTCAAAACCCAGAGGTTCTCGAAACGCTTCAGTCAAAGCAAAAATGTGCATTTCATTATTCAGTTTTAAAGTTTTTATGTCAACATTGGCTCCAAGTAATAAAACTACATAAAGCTCTGAATTTCAACCAGAGTGACTTCTTGAAGTGCTATATTGAAGAGAATACCAAAACTGAGACAAAACCGGTATCAGCACTTTCGAAAAAAATTTTCAAATTCTTGAACAATTCATGCTTCAGAAAGACTGCGGAAAAGTTGAGATTTTGTTACAAGATGGTGTTTGTGGAAAACGAGGAGAAAGCAAAACTTTATTGCAACAAGGACGAATTTCAGAAAATCAACATTTTTTGAGAGAACCTAGTCCAGATCCCTATTAGCCAGAGTTAGATTAGGTGGAATAAAACTACTTATCTGGGTACTGCTATTTTAAATCTGTCAAACCGAAACCCGAACAGGTTTGGATGCAGAAATGAGGCATTTGTTTGACAAAAAAGCTGGACTAATGTTTCATGACACAGTTTTTCTGATTTAAAAAATTGAAACTTATAACGTATACCATCATCTTGTACACTTGAAGCATATATTTGATTTGAGTCATTACCGCGAAGATCATCACATTGATATTGAATCGAACAATAAAGAGCCATTGATCCATGAATAAGTTGTTCAGAGACATGATAAGCTTCGAGCCGCGGAGTTTGAGTAAATATCTTTTATAAACGAGGGAATTAAACCTGTCTGTTTCAAAATTGAGTAAAGGGAAGTCAGGTATACAAACATTTTTCTCCACGCGCTTGATTAAAGATCCCTTATAAACGAAAGAGTTAAACCTGTGTACTTCAATATGGAGTTAAGGTAAGTCTAATACACATTCAGGCAACAATCCTAACATACAAGGAATAATCGCCAAGAACTTTCTATTTGCGCTCATGATCGGACGTGTTTGAGGAAAATCAGCCAAAAAGAGAGTTCACGTGTATAGCTTTGTTACTACTCTTGTTTCTATACAATGGGTTCATAATTTTGTATTACCTCCAACCAATTCTGCTCAAATAATTCAATTACTCTCTTTTACGATTAATGAACTTTAACAGGTTTTGTAACCGGATAAACTTCTGATCTGATTTTTTGACAGCATGCTTCAAAACTTATTTCCTTACTTTCACATGGAGTTCCATTTTGGTTTTGAAAAGCAGTTGCTTCAAGAAACAGCAATGATTACAACGTCGAAGAGCATTTGATCACAATTCCCGAACTGTTATGATTCCTCTGAAGTTGTTTTTTTTGTGTGTTTTTTTGTTCACTTCGGAGTGTTAATTTAAACTTGACAGTATATGAGGTGTATTTCGTACATCATCAATATCTTTTGGTTTATTAGAAAATTTGTACATTTTCTGTCCCCCCTAAGCTTAGTGGGCTTCTATTTTTTTGCGCCCCGAGGCGCACGTGCAATTGTTTGCATAGTAACGCGCTATATATCTTTCTCTTTAGCAGCTACTAAGAGAAGTTCAAGCTTACAGAAAGTGAAACTAATATGATACAATATGTGTATAGCAATGTGTAACAATCAAGGGACAACTTGGGGTAATCCTTCAATGAATGGCGTCGCCCTACAGCCAGATGAGTCAAATAGATGCTTAATACAGAGTATAAAATAGACGATGTTATAATGACAATGTATATTTTTCTGTATGAAAATGACTGGAATATATCAAATTATTTTCTTCAAGAATATTTATTATCATCAACCTAGAAAAGTTTTCTTCATAGTATGCCAATGAAGTCAAAAACTATTTTCAACAACATGGCTTAGATTGTTTAGTCGGTTGCTTTTGGGTTTAGAGAGCACTGAATTGAAGCTATCTGAATCAGTTCTTAATTAAATTTTACCTCCCGTTGGGGAGATGGGGAGGGTTGGTTCAAGAACAGAAGTTATTCATCAGCATCGTTTAGAAACAACTATAATTTTTTCTTGAAAATTTAAATCGACAATATGCTGCCAAGATTGTTTTTGTGCAGAAATCAAGTTGTCATGGTTGCCACTTGGTTGAAATCCTGATAGAGCACTTCAAAGTTTGCAATTATCAGATAAGGTGAAAAAGGTCCAAAGTTGAATGCTTCAAACCGGTTGAGAAACGATGCCAGAGTTCTCGAAGCTAATACGTCAGGTTAAATAGGACAGGAAAAAAGTGAGAAAAAACTGACTGACGCTTCAAACACAAGTCTGAAAGCCATCTATGTGTTTTGAAAATTTTGATTATCTCAAACTGCATTTGATTATCAAATTAGACGGTTTAAAAAAATTAGAAAGTTTAAAAATTCTCCAATTATCCGTTGAGTTATTGAACAAAAATCATTGCATGACGTCAACAGACAAAGGACCAACTTTTGTACGAAATGAAATAATTGAGAAATGGAAGCGACAGTAACGAAATAAGGTCACTAACATTTCGTTGCTGTTGAATTTTCTTTTTAAAAATTAATTATTAACGAAAGCAAAGAGAAGCAGGCAAGTTCATAACTACCTCTAGAAAGTGAAAACAAATAGATTTGGATTTGTTAATGACCTCTTGCAATGATGCTAATTTAAGTTAAACAGAAAAAGCGCTTAAAATGAAAAAGTCAATTTCAGGAGGGATAAAAAGAAAAAAAATGAAGTAATTTGGCTGCTAATGGTTGTGACGATAGTTTTCAATTATGACTGCAATAATTTTTATTTGATTTCTAGCTGATTTCATTATCTCAACCATTGTGCCAGTTGTTAACATTACTCTATTTGCGAAATTTTTGGTTTTTAATATAAAAATTGTCGGTATCTTCCTTTTGTTCTGGCCAAAAACGACAAAAATTCTCCTGACTTATTTTGTAGGTATCGTCGTTTTTGTTCAGCATTTAAAGTGAAAAAAGATTCGGTATCGTCGTTTTTTAAAAGTGAGAGAGATCTGGTATCGTTTTTTTAAACGTAAGACAGATTCGGTATCGTCGTTTTTTAAACGCAAATCAAATTCGTTATCGTCTTTTCCTTAAGCGTAAAACAGATTTGGTGACGCCGTTTTAAAACGTAAGAGAGATTTGGTGTTTTCGAGAGCAATATCATGAATTTTTATCTTTCGTGTCTTAACCGCAGATTAGTCCGGAAGTCGGTATGTTCGGTTTCAAACCCAAACAACCGTCAAACTATTTCTAGCAAGCTACAAGAAATTCTGTCAAAACTCTTTGAGTGTGAAATAATGAACCGAATTCTCATCAATGTTTAACAAGCATGTTTACTTTTGAAATCAAAAACAACCAAGAAACTTTTTTAGTTCATTTAATTTTCTAAACAAACTACAGAAGAATTTTCACTGGTTTTGGATTTTTTCAGAATTTTTATTTAAGAATTACTTTTGAAAGTTCTGCAATAACGTTATCATAACGTTTTATTAAACAACAAATAGAAAAATCCTATTTGTCGACAAATTTTTACATCTAAAACCGATTATGACGACGATCTCTAACGTTCAAATACTGAACAAACCGAATCTTTCTTGCGTCTTATGAAGAACATTCCAAAAATTTTCTACAAATTTTGACGTTTTCTTTTAGTCTTCTCAACTACGGTACCTCAAATTTTTCGTCTGCAAATTGTAATTCACAAAATTTCATCCTATTGGAAATAAAAGTAGTGACATTCTTACAACAGTTTTGAATGCACCCCCCCCCACAGGGGCGACCGACAAGTTCATTTCAGAACTGAACTAGAGTAATTGCAGGAATTTCGCAATTAGGTGAGGTAACTTACTACACTCACGTAGTATAGTGAAATCAGATTAATATTTTGAATTGTAATAAACAAAAATCTTTCAAATATCAGAACATTTAAGTGTCATCATGATGGAATATCAACTTTGCATTCATAGCCGATCAATTTAATTTCCTCCGAGTGGAAAGCAAATTTTTCTTATTACCAACGTTAAATGAAAACCCACGTTGTGCATATTTTTGATGTCGAAAGACGAGCAAAAAAGTCAGGTATTTCCGGAACTCTACGAAAAGGGAAACGCATGGAATTAAAGCAAAATAGAGTTCAACTTGTTTCCGGACACTTCATCAGAAAAATATTATATACTGCATCTCGTTAAAAAGAAGCAATTTTTTTTTCTGAAGACAAATTAAAGATATTTGTTTATATCAAATTATTGTTTAAATTATGAGAGAACAAAAAAGGCAATGTTTCTTTACCGCATAATTTTCATTCCCGCTGAAGTTTTAGGTCCGTTTTCGAAGATGAAGTAGAATTACTAAGGAGAGCTGTGTAGTCAGAATGGAGAAATAAAAGTCAAGAACTATTGGCAAAAACAATGAAAATTTCACCAAAATGATTAGCAAAATTTTTATTCTGATGCTGTCAATTCTGTCTGCAGTAAATAGTGGTAAATTAAAAAATTTTCCGAAACTTTTCATCAGCTCTATTAGTAATAAAACTGATGCCCTTTTCTTCCAAGGCGCCTTGATGTTTTGTACATTTTCTCCCTGCTTTCACGTTATTCGTATACATTAACATCAAAATCTCGTTTTTTTGTTGTTTTTTCGTTTTTACCATACTTTTACTTCAATTAGTTTTTAATAGCTCGTAAACGTTGAAATCTCTTAGGCTGCAATTTTTATCGGAAAGCTTCAGTAGCTTAAAAATTGAGCTTATAATTTATTATTCGAACTAAATATTTGTCTTTTTTCCATGTCAATTTTTGTAGCAATGCCTTCGATCAAAATCTTATTGTGCTATTGTCCTATGTCTTTGCTACACAGTTATAATTTTCTAGGCTCAAATTTTAAGCAAAAACTGATCCTGAACTTTGAAGCTCGTTTTGTATCTATGGAAAAACCAAGGTACCAAACTGTTTTTTTTGTCGTGAACCTTTTGTCTTTTGAATAATTTTACAGAAGGAAGTGCAATAGATTTTGTTCAAATTTATTTAAAAATTCGTTCTGATTGAGATTTGTTTTAGTTAGCACGACACTCGAACCAAGCAAAGCAGACTCTAATGTGATTAATTCGGCTGTGACGAATCAATGTTTTCTACGATCACTCAAAGACAACTTTTTGTAGCTTCAGTAAGGATACACAGTTATTCTCCGCTTCCTTGCTGTATCTCTATTGTTGCGATTTATTTGATTGATTGCATTGATTTGGAGGAAGACCGATTATGAGCATTTGTAGAAAAGAATCAAGCTTAAAAAATCTTTTTACTCTGAATCCAGTTTTTTTTTTTAAATATTTTTTAAAAATAGATCACTCTCATTACCTTTATGTTTCAGTTTTGTTGAGCTTCGTTTACGTAAAAAGTATTTGGATCAGACGAAACTGAAGATTAACATACAAGGAAACAAAAAAGTGGTATTTACGTTTAAGTCTAAGAAAAGATTCTCATTTTTTGAACTTTTTAGCGTATTGGTTTTTGTGACTTACGATAAACCATGAAAGATAAGATTTTACAAGGTCTGACAATAGATTTTGACCAGAATATGCAAATAATTGTTCTGCAATTTAATTGAAGATCCTGAAATTTTATTGTGAGGCGATGCTGCCGGGCATATTGTTTGTTTTAATGGGTTTCAGTTTATCAGTTGCACTTCCAGGGAAAAGTCACGGTTCCTCATGGAAATTGAACCAGGAAATATCAAAACTGCTTATAGATATTCAAACACTAGTTTCTTGTTTTAAAATGGAGCTCTCCTAAGTTTCAATTGTTGCTTCTATTTGTAAAATAATTCTGGTGAAAGAAATTTGAATTATGCTAACTGTGATGCTATGTGTAGAGCAAATTAGGTGTTCCTCAAGCTAAACACTTTGAAGTGGGTTTGAAGATTGTTGGGTCTGGGTTGAAGATGTTTCTTTACTCAAAATTTGGGCCCGGGTCGAGGAGAAATTGGAAAAATATGTAAGATAAGCAGTAAAAAGTTTTTTCATCACAAATTTTGTAAAATATTTTGCGGTGGAACGCGGTGAAATTAATCAATTTCCACGCTAGATTAAGCGGTGAATTTACATAAATTTACCACCTTTCACAGATTACTAAAATTTTCCACACTTACACGTATTCGAACCTCTCACCTCCTGCATATCAGCCACTTCTTCTTCCACTGCGCCACTTCTCAGTAACTTCTTTCATATATATTTTGAATTTAAATCAAATTCGGTCTACTTTCTGTAAAACATGAGCGTTGAAATTTTGCATGATTAGCGGTGAAAATACATAAGTTAGCGGTGAAGTGTGGTGATTTTTATAAGTTCACCACTTACTCTAGTGGTAAAATTGCATAACTTCACCGCCTAAAAAAGTTTTTGAAAGATATATGATAAATCGTGATTAGTCATATATCTTTATGAGTAATCGTAAATTTTTTGCACCTTTGATAAATGTATCCTAACTTGGTGGGACAAAAAACAATTTGAAGCATTTTCTAAGCAGTGAATTTATTTAATTTCACCACTAAGTTAAGCGATGAAATTATGTAATTTCACCGCGTTCGCCACTTATCTCCCATATTTTGGACACTATTTTTCAATGCGATGAAATTATGTAATTTAACCGCTAAATTCAGGCGTGGAATTATAGAATTTCTCCGCTACCAGACAATAATTTTGTTTTCACCGTATTCATCGCCTGATTTATTTAATTTCACCGCATTCACCGCTTATCTTACAAAAGTTTTCACACTCACTGGTTATCTTACCTAATTTTCTTTTGAATGGCGGTGACACGATCTCATGATTGGAAACATATATAAACATAAATACCAGAAAAAGAAAAAAGACTGAATAAAGCTGTGGGGAATAACAAAATGCATAAACAGATACAAGTATATGTTTCCAATTGTTGAGTTGTGGTGTGCCGTTCATCTGTTGTATCAATTCAACTCTTAATCTCTCACAACTCCACTTAAATTTTTTCTTCTTTTCATCTGAGAATGACTCCAATTCTCTCCTCTCTTTCTCATTCAGTCTATAAATGATCTCGTACACTTTTTTCTCCTCTTCATATGTTCCTTTTCTCAACTTACTGTCGTAGTGTGACTTTAGTGCCCTCCAGATGTACAGAGTCCAGCGACGCTCTTTTCCAACTAAATCTCTCCATGTAGCCTCTTCCTCCCACCCTCTCTCCATAGCCTCACCCCCTCCATTACTCATTACACTATACTCATTGTCTCCTATGCCATTTCTGATCCTCTGTAGAATTACAAACACACTCCAGTGACTGTCAGAGTACTCTCTCTTCAGCATGCCATAAGTTGGACGACACTTGTTTGAATGATACCCTTCTGTGTTGATGAATTCGTCATAAGCTTTTTTCCTCCATCCATCTACAACACACAACTAACAACCCTAGTTCGAAACTAATGCCCAATTTGCAATAAGTTGCAAATTATCTCTTCACAAGGTCAAATATGAAAAAAGTTGCAAAATAATATTTGCAAACGATCTGCCGAGTTCGTTCCGGTCGAGCTCTGCTTAATTTGGCAATGTGGGTTATTTTCCTAACCAATTATCGGAGATTGTTGAATCCTATTGAAAAATGTTTAAAGAACACCTTGTAAACGCTATGTTTGGTAAAATCACCCTACACCGCCAACTAATTACGATAAGGGACACAAATATTCAGACTTCTTTGCAAATATTTGTAAAATTGATGCATTATTTTACAAAGTTTGCAAACTTTTTTTATAAATAATTGCAAATTTGACATTAAGTTTAAACTAGGGAATAGACAAAAGAGATAACTGAATTGAATAACTGACAATCTGAACCAGATGAAAAGTGTTCTTGTGCACTCCACAGTCCACTAAAACTAACTGCCCAATCAGAGATAAGGAATTCTTATTTCCCAATAAATTGCCCAATTAGAGGCTTAGAAGTCTCAACTCGCAATTATTTAGCAGAATATAGTAACAATTTCTTAAGCCATATCAATTTAACATCCCCCATCTCACACAAATTCTCCAAACAGTCCATCAAGCATTTACATATTTGTCTGTCATATCATATTTTCGGGGAGAACGCGTATATCTCCTATGATTCGAAATTTTCAAAGAAAAAAAGACTCTAAACTAAACAGATGTTTTAGTGTGAAGTTTCAAAGAAGGTTTAAAATTAGTCAAAATGTCACCAAGTCGTTACATTTATCTGAAAAAAAAACAGACGACGAGAACGTCATTTGCCCTCGTTAACTCGACTAACTTACCATAAAACGAACTATATATGGCCCATAAAAGTCATAAATTGTTTTCGATCTATGATCTTGCTATGATTCGTTAGTTGCCATTTATGGCTCGTTTTATTATAAGAAAGCTTCCGTTAACTTTTTTATGGGAAAGCTGATAACTTATGGGTAAAATTTATGGTACACATGTTACGAGTTATGGTTATCACATATGATAAGTTTGACGATTAGTTAGAAATCATATATGGGCCATTTTCAGACATACAGACATAACTCATATCTCCTACATCTTGAGAAATAGCAGACTTCTGGAGAAGACTTTTTTGCTGAGAGAGAGAGAGAGAATTTTTCTGGCAAGTTTGCCGTTTTGACCGAATCTAGGCTCAAATAAGACTGGATACAGATGGTACAAACTAGAGAACTACTAAAAACTCAGTAGAAAACAGACTATTTTATATCACCTACATCTCGAAAAATCGAAACCAAAATATTGAAACTTTCAGCACAATTTTTTCATCCAAAACTCATATTCTGACAAATTTTTTTGCAGATTCAGATTTGGTTGGACAAGCATTGTTTGCGTTTTGCATAAAAAAACCACTAAACTACATTAACGAAAACAATGCGACTCTTAATTTTAGCCTCTTGTGGGGCAAATTGTAATTTCAACCACAGTTCAAAGTTTTCTTTCAAAGATTTTATTGTGACCAGATTGTTTTCAGATTCACGACTGGTTGGACCAGTGTGACTTCGGACAAGTAGGATGCTTTTTTTTACGTTATGACAGCAATCTTGTTTCTTGACAGCAATGCAAAAAACGCGCAAGTTCATGCATATCTTGTCATTAATTTCCCCTTTAACATGGCAAGATCCTAGCAAGATTATCCGTAATCAAGTATGTTTTGTAACAAGGCGCATCAGAAATCAATTTTAAATTACATCAACTTAAGTTTTAAATTGACGGTAAATTTGGAGTTCTAAATTGGGCTCTTCAAGCTCTTAACAAGACAAAAACACTCTTATATCATTTTGATCAAATTCACGGATATTCGGGATGAAAATTACATGTGATTAAAAGTGAAGAGCGTTTGAGTTTCGTTGTGTTGTCATTTTTATGCTCGTTTATGATTAGGCATCACAAGACTGCTCTATCAGGTCAAATGGAGATGCGACTGGAATATGTTGTCTATAATTATCTCTAAACAACTTCTATGATCAAATGATGTATGGTTAGAAGTTTTCATTTCCATTGACAGAAAAAAATATTTATGAAAAAAAGTCCAGAAATGGCAACGAGAATTCTCAATCTGTTTGCTTAGCATTTTTCGAAAACGTTTTTTGATGACTTTTCGGATTTTACGCGTTTGTGCCCCCCAGTAAGTTATGCGACTCCCAGTTTTAGAGCACGTACAATTACATAGTAAATCATTATGTAAAAAAATGGCGGGTGCGTCTGGGGGGGCACAAATAATATGCGTCGACTAAGCGCGCGGGGGGGGGGGGCACAAACGGAAGGAAAAGATCCAAATTTTCAATGGCACAATTTTTTCGGGAAACAATTTTTTTGCAAGCGTCCAACAGCAGTTTTGTTGGGAAAGATTTTTCTCAGCAAATTCTATGAACTAAGAGAATGATTTCTTAGAAGACACGTTGTAACTACAATAGTTTTTTAAATATCATACTTTCAACTGAAGCTTTTATTTGACCTAAAATTTGAAACTTTATGTTGGGATCTTAAAGCTGCTAACAAAACAAAAACGCATCTTATATATTTTGAATTCGGAATGAAAGTTTCATGTGATCAAAATTGAAAAACGTATAAATTTCGTTTGATTGTCACTTTTATGCTTGTTTGTCATTAGACCACTTCATCAGGTCAATTAGAAATGCGACAGAAAGGTTTTGTCTAGAATTATCTCTAAACAGCTGGTCAATTGATATATAGTTAGAACTTTTTGCCCTTTGTGACTTTCTATTGTCCGAATAAAATCATTCATGAAACAGAAGTTCATAAGTGGCAACGAAAATTCTCAAATTATTTGCTGAGCATTTTTCCGGCGTCTGTTTTTGTTTATCAATGAAAAAATAAGAATAACTTAGAATACTTTTTTGTTGCTTCCCAACACACTTGAAAAGACACAGTTGAAAAGAGTTTTCTAGGTTAAACAATGACCAGTACTTTCTGTCAAATTTAAAAACTTTTAGCAAAATTTTTGAATTTCTTGCGATCAGTCAGCAGGATCACACTTCAAAAAAAAACATTTAAGCAACAAAACCACAAAAAAAACAATAACATTGATAGCAGTGCACTGACAAAATTAAATCATTGCTTTTCTTTAAACTCCTATATCGGAAAACAAAATGTCTTTGGGAAATTTTTAACGTTGATCAAAACGTTCGAAATGCGTGAAAAACAAGCTCACGTTAGACTACAAAAAAAACCAAAAAAATGAAATATAAAAGAGAAAACATGAAGAATTTATAGGACAAATAAACAGAATCAGCTTTTTCAAAATTGTTAATTTAAGTTTTGATACAGAGTAGCGTCGAATACGTAAGAATTGTTTTTGATGAAGACCATTAAAACAACCAAAAGTGAAATACATTGTGACATCAAAAAAATGAAAATCTAGGCAATTAAAAAGTCTCGGAAAAGTGATAGTGAGTTGTAAATAAATGTAGCACCATTTTCTCAATTTCAAAAATTTTGAAGTGAACTACTGAAACTCATTAATTGTATTTGAAGAAAAAGTACTGCCTCTTGTTACAGATATTTATAAATAAAACGATAATCTAAATTGATTACGGGTATCAAAAAGTCTTATTGAGAAAAGTTATGTCACTTGTTTTTACTATCAATTACATCATTCACTTTCAATGTTTATAAACTCCCATTGCTATGGTTGCTTTTATTTTTTGAAAAATATTTTTCAATTAGGTTATCGTTTCATCATGTTATGCCTGATCAGCGGTTCTTGTACAGTATAACTTATTTTTTTTCCTTTAGAGAATGTTTTAATAACAAATACAATTTTTTCTTCGATTACCCTTTGCAATCACTTGATTAGGATATTATCAAGGTATTATGTTCAGAACATTGGGTTTTGTCTGAAAATGGCTGCGGTTCCGGTAAATTTGTTCACTGCAAGCCATATAAATCAACAAAGATGTTTTAGTACTAATTTGTTCTTCTCAACACAATCTAAACATTTAAAAAACCTGGCAAAAAACCAGATACCTTGTTACGCGTAGGCATAATTCAATAACGATGAAAATCCTGATCAACATTCTGAGGCTCTTTTTATTGTAAAAAAAAATTAATAAGAATTGTAATTTTTTTGATAGGAGAAAACTGCTTTCAAAGTTGTTGGTGGCCTCGCTTTCGTTGCGCACGCAAATTTTATTATTGTGTTACATCAGGATCTGTATCTTCGTGGCATTGAATTGATTGTCAGTTTAAAATAAACATGAGAATTCATGATCCGTATAGCTGAGAATGCACTTATAGGCTTCGTATTGAGATAACAACCGGCTCATTTGTTTGCAGCCCAGTGGAAATAGCCGCTTTAATTTTTTTTACTACTTACGATATGTAAGAGATTTGAGATCTCAAAATTTTTTTCTGCTTCTGAATTCATAATTTGTAATTCACCAATGTTGTTCAAATTATCTCTTCTGTCATCTATATTAGAAAAACAACTTGGTTTTGTACAAGGAATTTGTTCCATACAATTTGTTTCCGCCTCAATAAGGATCAACTATGAAAAATTGGTCTCATGTTAAAAAGAAGTCAAATGCTGATTCCACTTCAAATATCTCAAGTGTATCAAAATTTAAAAAATGCAGTTTTTCGTCTTCAACAAATAGAAGGCTAGCTCTCAACAGGAAGAATGGTTTTAATTCTGTAATTGAATGTCTAGATAAATTTGGGAAGATTAATTACAAATTATCTGTATCGCTTTAAAAGTCTCAATTTATTTATTTAAATAATTTCAAAACAAAAATCAAGAAGAAAAACCTTCAGTTTAGAAAAGTTTCTATGAAATTTGTGTCATTTCTTTGTTTTTTTTTTTACTGTGAGAAAGATTGGAAAAATAACGTTAGTGAAATAATTCTCGATAGCAGTTGGACGAATTATATTCATGTTAATTTGAAGAGAAGGTACCTTATGGTTGTGTTGCCCCCACTCAAAATTTTTGAACAAAAACTTTGATATAATTGAAGATTTAAAGAAATTTTTAAAATGAAAACAGAATCTATAAATGTGCGTGCACGCAGTGGATTTTTGAATAGCTAGGGATAAAAATATCAGAAGAATTGACATTTTTTTGCATATTTGGCTGCTTTTCTTTATCTTGTCAACTTAAACCTGTTAGTTTATAAAAGCAACTTGACTCCAAGAAGACCAATCAAGTTGATAAATCAGTCTCAAAAACATAAAGAGGGTATCTTTTGACAATATATAAATCCGATTTCCCTTCACAAACTATTACAATGAAAATTTTTCACTTTTAAATCCTAATTAACCGGAGAACCAATAGTTTTCAGTCATAACATTTCGACGTTTTTCAGGGTTATAAAAAACTGTTTTTCGCACTTAATTCGTTTGATTACAGGTACAAAGAGCGCAAGAGGTGTATAAAACAAATATAAATTTTAACCGCTTAAATAAGTTCCCTAACGAAAATATAAATTTTTTGTACTCTCAGAAGCACCAAATAACTTAATCTGTGGACTGCTGTAATAAGAAAATTTCAACAACACCTTTTCCGTTAAAAAAATCTCGGCTTACTTCTTATTGTAGTTGACGATTTCTTGAGCGATATCTCCCTCTGTTTGGCTCGCTCTTCTAATTCGTTCAACTGCTTTGCTGTCATTTGAAATTCAGTCTGAGATTTCAGTTTTTCTATTTCCTCCTGAAGCGTTTTGCTTCGTTGCGCAAAATCATTAGAAATCTTTTTCTTCTCTTTTTCCAATGCATAAATTTTTGCCTTGTAATCTGTTTTAAGTTTCTCTTTCTCTTTGTCGTGAGTATTTGTCAAAGTCTGTTGTTGCCTTTCAAGAGTTTCAATTTGCTGGCGAAGCTTTTGGTCAGTATCTCCTTGCTGTTGAAATTGCTTCGTTAGTGCCTCATGCTGGTCCTGTAGACTCTTCAATTGCTTCTCGAACTTTTCTTGTGTGGCTTCATAGTTTTTCTGCTGATTGTCTCTTAATTTTTCCTGTTCCTGGTCTTTTTCGTTAAGCTCCAACTTAAGTTGAAGTTCTAATACTGACTTTTGAGACTTGAGGAGATCTTGTTGTTCTTGTCGGTGGCGTTCTTTCATTTCTTCCCACTCTTTCAACCATTCTTTTCGTTCTTGCTCCCTTTCTCTCTCATTCTCTTGTTTCATCAAGTTGCGATATTTTTCTCTGAAAAAAGTATCCAAGAAAAGTACAAAAAAAGAAAGTCAAAAATCTTGAGCACATGAAACTAATTAATTACAGCAAAAAAATTGCATACAATGTTGGAAAAAATATTGCCATAAAAAGAAAACTTTTTTTCTGAAGATAGAATTTTTTTTATTTCTGTGTTATCATAAAGTTTCTAGTGCTTTAGTGCTTCACCACTTCACCGTCCAGAAGAGAATTTAAAAAAAAACGAAAGAAGAATATTATTACCTCTCTTCCTTATCTCTCTGCCTCAATTCTTTATCCTCCAGCATTTGTGTGCGTTGATGGGCAATCATTTCTTTCAGTTTGTCATATTCTGTTTCGACTCGTTGGACTGACTCAGTTTCTAATCGTGGTGCTTTTTCCAACAAATCCCATAAAGCTGAAAGGGATTTGTCGAAACACTCTTTCTCGTCTTGGTTATCAACTAGATAACAAGCATCCATAAGCAGATATTTGAGCCCATTTCCGTTGGGAAATCTTTTTTCTACACTTTTGAGGTATTTTTCGGCCATTTCTGCATCTGTCATCTTACTACTTCTTGCCCTACGGGCCACATTACTTTCGTCCATCGTCAAACGAGAAAATATGACGACAACTTGTTTCCAAAATTGGTTTCCAAACATTTCCTCAAAAATGCTGATCATTCCAACCAGAGAGCCATCGAGACGCGGGTTTTGCCCATTGACCACAATCGCGAAAAGGTTCACATAATCACAATTCTCTCTCAATTTGATGACCAAATCTGAAATAACACCAACGTCTTCATGGTTGCCTGGATCACTGAAGCCAAAAGTATCAATTATACTGATAGGCCGTTCTCTGTCTCCGTTAAACAGAATGTTGCCTAACTGGGTTGTTTTAGTGCAAGACTCAGCTGCGCCTGACACTGGGAAGCAATCAGAATTGGGGTATAGACCAGCTATTACGTTACAAAGGGTGCTTTTGCCTGTACCCGTTTTTCCAATCACCAAAAGTTTCTTCCGTCCATTTCCGCGTACATTGTCAACGAGCTCGAAACCTTTCGGCCCTCTTTTTAATGTCTCCCAATCTTCACGAGTTGATGGTTCAGGATCTAAAAAATATAAATTTTTCATTGAATGAATCACAATTGTAATGATGCTCTCTCCGTTTTTAATAATTTTGCGTAAGCATGTTTCAAATGTTAAATGTAGAGATACAATAATAATACTTTTTATCACCCAGGTCTTGTTACCGTCTTATGAAAAGAACATGCTCGCTCAAAATCTACTTCTAAAAGACCATACTCGACTCAGCTTGAGCTATGAAAAGATTTTAGCTAAAGTTTAAGGCACCCTGGACTTAAGATCGACACAGATTTTTCACAAAAGACTAACTCGAAAGAAAATTTCCTCAAAAAACATTAGCTCGACCCAATGTTTGCAAAAAAGAATATAAAAAGAAGAATATTTTCATAGCCAGTTAAAGTCGAGCAAGGTCTTTTCATGGGCCAATCATCAGTCTTTTCATAACCAACAAAGTCGAGTTAAAATGTTTTCATGTGTCCAAGATCAGTTTTTCCATAACCATCAAAGTCGAGTTTATGTGTTTTATTGTGTCCACCATTAGTCTTTTCATAACCAATAAAGTCAAGTTAAGGTCTTCTCAAGGGTCCACCATTATTATTTTTATGAGTCTCCTTTTTTGCCACAAAAATTGGCGACTCTTTTTCTCATTGTTGCTTATAATGTAGTCCACATGTATGCCACTAGATCTTTGATACCACAAATATATACCACAAATCCCTGAAAAACCTTTAATGTTTTTGAAAAATGAGGTTCATAATTTTGGAAGGGAAAATAAACTGAACAACGCTTTATTTTTTGTCATAGCCAAGGTGAAAAGAACTGTTACATTTGACCTACCTGGTTTCATTGGAAAAAAATATGGCAATATGTTTCAGCTACCATAACTGCTTTATCTTAAGAGTTGACAAAAGTCTTTTGGCAGTTTTCTAAATGTTTGTTAAGTTGGACTCCTCTGGTAACAAGCTGCTTAGTCTTGCTCCGGTGTTGAAAATTCCGATTTTTGAAAAGAGTAAACTTATAGTGGACTCATGAGAAGATTGATAGTGGACTCATGAAAAGACCTTAACTCAACTTTGTTGGTTACGAAGTGCCTAATGGTGGATAAATTAAAAGACCTTGCTTGACTCTAATTTGTTTATGAAAAAGCTGTAGCCGGACCCATGAAAAAGCTTCAGCTGGTTTTTAACTAGTTGCTGCACCGTGTAAGTATAGTAAATTTTGCCCCTCTCCACTAATTTTTTAAGGTCTTTTCATGAGTCTGCTCCTAGACCTGGGCAGCGTAGTAAATTCCCCCTTGTTTCTTGATGTGAACCAAACAGAACTGGTAATGCAATTTTCTTCGTAAAATGAAAGGGACAACAACCAAATATTTGAGAACCCTTTATCTTATCCAATCAGCGGGGCGACAGAAAGGACAATTCCGGTTTCCTTTTTGACTACAGCTAGGGCACATTGACATCGTTTATGCGCAGTCAGCGACGTAAAAATTAATCAACATTTAGACTATATAGTTTGCTATAGTTTAACTAGTTGTTTCTAATAACCGAGTTATTAAGACAGAACTTTCAAGTAAATATAAGTTCGGACTGAAAAAAATTTACAACGGAACTTTTTTTTGAAGTAAACTTTTCTAACAGTTAAGTTTTTGAGTCTGTCTCTTGTTTCAGCTTAAGAAAACGGAGTTGGAGAATAAATCATAAACTTTGAAAACTTTCAGTAAAAACTCGTCGATATTTCTCATATTTTTTTCAAATGAGAAGGAGGCTAGATGATATGATAATCTAGCATATGATAATCACTGAGAAAAAGTTATCTTATTTTAGTAAAGCGTTTCCTTAAAAAACAGTATAGAAGTTCTTGACGGGGAAGGCTGGCAGGTCATTCTTATGAAAAACGATAGATGAACTGAAAATATATGCAATTGCGTGCTGTGGAAAAAATGTCACGTTTTTCTCCTATGAGTTTGTATTTCCCTAGAAATTTACCAAAGTTATATTTGAGTCCAGCTCAGCGTAAAATTAATGTTTCAAAGTTTCAACATCTTACTTTAAGGAAATTGTTTTTTTTTCTAAAAACCTAATTCCTTTGTTTTCAAATACAGATCATAAAAAAGCTCAGCTAAAAAAATTGAACTGCAAAAAAATTGAATTGCAAAAAATGAAGAGAGAGAATTAATCACAAAAAATCGATTCTACATTCACAAAACAATTTATACCAAAAACAAAAAAGTGTTCCCGGACTTGAGTTGCAGAGCTTTTCAGCGCTGAACCAGCAAATTTCAAGAATATTTTAAGTTTTTTTATGCAGAATTTCTTCAGTCTGATTACATTGAGATCATGGAGTTCGCGCGGGTCAAACTTATCCTGTATAGTCTGGAAATCACTCATACCCCAAAAACTAAGCCTGAGAAGAGTAATGATATACTTTTGTAGCTTATAGCTAGTAATTACCATAGTAGTAAACACACTATTTATTTTTAAGCTGGTTTGTAGGCAATTACAACAAAACCCATTAGCTCAGTGGTTACGACATGCTACGCAAATAACATGTTACAAGTACCCTCGCGGAAGTTCGAATAGCATGTAAAGCAAGCCTTGTTGGTGGGAATTAAGTTGAACATATTATTTTTCATGAAGTAAATTTTACTCAAAAATTCAGACTGGCCAGTGTAAATAGTGACATGAACAGAGTACTGGCCATCCTAAAAAACAGAATGTCTTGTGACTGATTCAGCGCTGATTTGCTCTGAAACTAACCTCCGAGTTGTTAATTCTGCAAGACCGCTAGATTTTTTTCGGCATCAAAAAAAGTTGCAACCAACTATTATTTAAAAAAATTGTTTGCAACTGCATTGGAAAATTTAGATACATGCTTAAAGAAATTTGATTCGAAACATTGGTTTTTGTTTGATTCTGAACACTTACCTGCCATTTTTCTGTTGTTTCTTCGCAACTTACCCTTTTTTCCAATGATTTGGGAAGAAGGATGTTTGAATTGGTGCAAATATAAATTGAAATTATACAGTGTGCTTAAGGTAAATTACCATTTTGCTCGATAAAAAACAACAATGAAGATTTTGTGTACTTAAAAAACAATAATAACAAATAGGACATAACGGGGAAACAATCAGGCATGAAGTCTGATTTCATATATACGTTTTTGATCAGTACACTCGCACCGAGTTTTGTTAAAACAAAATGGAGAGGCCGCAAAGGACAAAATTCCTTGTTTGTTGTCAAGACTTTAAATAACAAATGTTGATGAACAAAAAACGCTTAAGCTTAAAAGCTCATTCCTATAAACACCAGTACGTTTTCCAAAAAATTTGATCAAGTGAGCATTAAAAAATTTAGAATTAGAAATTGTTAAAAAGTATGAAAAATGATTCTCTTGTTAAAAAACGATGTTTCTGAAATTCAAGTTGTCAAATCTTACGAATGATACAGGCTTAAATTATACATAATGATTTAGTACACTACAAACTTTGCAGGAGCGTCCGACTTTGCTGGAATTCCGTCCAAAACTCATAGAAAAGGATTAATTAAAAAGATTCAACAATTTTTTTGCAAACTTTTTTCGTCGGTTTGCGTTTTGTATTCATTGCCATTTGTCAAGACCACATTATGCTATAGGATTTGCATAAAAAACTTGACAACGTTGCCTATTGGTTTTTCGAAAACATTTTGTTGGTTGTTTCTTTTATAATTTGTACTTTGGGGTGAAAAACTGAAGTAGTTATAAAATTTATTCAATTGTAGAATCTGATTACGCAGACCAAAAATGGCATGTAATTGCACCTAAAGTGACGAAGATTTTTCCGTGACAATATACAGATCCTGCTGAGCTTGTGAACTTCAGAAAAGAGTTCGGCTGATCAATTGAAAAACTAAATTTCTAGAAAAAAAACAAAAGAAAAGTCAACTAAATTGATCATAGAAGCTTTTCTTACTTTCTATCAGAAAAAATTAGAGCAGCCAACTATGATAATCAACTTTCCGAGAATTTTAGATTGGTTTCAATGTATCAAACTATCTATGATATTGTCTAAATGAACTGGAAAAATTGAGAAAAGTTTGCAGCGGTTTTGCAAAGAAAATTTTCAAAAGGGACGCTTTCCTTACTTGAGAGTAGTATGATGTAACTACGGGACGACTGGGAGCATCATTAGGTAGAGTGAGATATCTGATCCCATAGGGTGATCTTTCATCTTAAGAAAGTGGTGATTGTGCTGCATAAATTTCTCTGGAACCGTTATTGTTCGTTTATATATATATATATATATATATATATATATATATAAATACATATATATATATATATATATATATATATATATATATATATATACATATATACACATATATATATATATATATATATATTTATATATATATATATATATATAAATATATATATATATATATATATATATATATATATATTTGGCGCTAATGGAAAACCATTATAGTTTATTTTCTTTCCACTTAACTTGCTCATTTGTGGCAAATCCTAGCAAAACAGATTTGAATTCAAGCTGAAATTATACTTTTAAAACACATAAATCAAAAATAATAGAGATAAGAAATTAAAACACAATCGAAAGCCTCAATTTCAACAGAAACTTGCAACTTGCTTACTAATTCGGAAGCTTTTTCTACCGCTTCAAAAAAATAAATGCTTTGTACTCTAAGCGTTCATCTCCTATACCCCTTTTGTTGGCAATTTCATCAGAACTAATATCAGATTTTTTTTTAATTCCGTGGGTTCTTACGTAGCCGAGGTCAGAAATTTCAGCGTGGAAAAAATTTGTTTCCACTAAGTCAAATTCCACTGGCTTCAAAGTCCACTGGCTTCAAAGTCTCTCGGGATATTAATATTGTTCAACTCTCTCATTGACCGTGAACTCAACGATTTGTCACCGAAATTGTCTTCGTCGAAAAAACAATCGTCGAAGATATTCACTAGGCCAAACGGTATATAGTGTTTATCGCTGGGAACGTTAAGGGACCATTCATTAATTGCTACTGTAGGTGGCTGCAATATGATAATCTACGGTCTTGTGTGCAGACCAGATGACCAGAAGAGAGTTTTTTCCTTGAATTTTTCACGTAACAGTTGTTGTTGTATTAATCCTGTGACTTCTTTAGCCGATTTTTTCCCAGCATCTTTGTTAAAATATTGAACAGTAGAAACAGTTACAAATATCAAGATAAATATTGATTCTTAAAAATATTATAATATAAACCGAATATTTGCAAATACGGATTATTACTTAGACTTTAAAGCACAGAATTTCTATTATATTGTTTTGATTGAAATGGCAATAAATCTGTATCCAGGTAGTAAACTTTGCAATCAAAAATTGGTTTAGTCATTGTATAGTGGTATAAGAACTAGTGTAATGAGGCCAGATTACAGATGCCCCTAAAAATTATGTTTATTCCAGTATATTCTTAATATTTGCAAACTTTCATCGCTACAATATCTTCTCTCATGACTTGCTTGCAGTTTCCTTTTGACTTGCAAAAAAACTCATAATTGATTTAATTGTAAAACTTTTTTTCGAAAAAACAGCGCCATTCTGGAGACTGGTCCATAGATCCATGTCGAGTGGCTTTAAGTTGGTTTTCTCAGATTTTAATGCTCGATGAACATTTTTGCGCCACAATGAATTAGAGAATTGTGCCGTAAACAACGATTGAACAAATTTTGGCTCAGAAAATTTTCCAGGTAAGTGCACCTGTAACTTCAATTTCTTCTGGCAACCGCTCAGCAAAAGATGTTTGACCTTCAATTTGGATGATTAAAGAGGGATGAGCTTCGCGAATTTCGGATGGCCAATCAATAGCAACTTGAAGCCATGTTTAAACGTTGACGACAGTTTGAGTTTTT
>NW_027452421.1:5000-38009 GCF_964194025.1 Convolutriloba macropyga | reverse complement strand
CTAGATTTTGTAAAACATATAAAAATTCTAGTATCTCGATCATACTGTCCATCATCATCAACGCTTTTATTGAGCTAACAAATTTTGTTATGAAAAATTATCAGATTTTTTGTCACCGACTAAGGCTGACTTAGATCTTTTCCAAGACGATAAAAAAATTTAGCGAGGTCTTACATGACTAGAATTTTGTTATCCTATACTACAAAACTTACTATTATGGGACATCATTATAATTTGAAAAATCTGATAAGCTCTCATAAAATAATGTAATTGTGTGAAAGGTGGAAAAAAATTTTGTGTTCAAAGATTAAATGATTTGTTTACACAAAATATCCTCAGCAGCACTCAAAATTGATGCGAAAATTTTAATTAGGAAAGTTGTTCAGGCAGCAAAAATCTTAAAATGTATAAATATGAACTGATAAACTGTCAGTTTGAATGCGAGGAATTACTCTGTTCGTTCTCCAATTCTTTATATAGGCATAGTATACTTTATTTAAGGTACAAGTCAGCATAAATATAGATATATAGACGACTATAATCATGTTACTGAGTGTCTTCTGTTCCTTCTACAGAGTCAGATGACGACGACGCTGATCAGATTGAAGTTCGTTTCTGGCTTCCCTTCGACAGCACTGATGCTCATGCAATCACAATGGACATCAATGGCACCTTTGAAAGAGGAAACCTTGTCAACACAAATCTGACTCTAGATGGATCCTCAATTTCCTTCAGAAGGGGATCGGACTACACTACAAGAGCATATTACCTAGTAGCTCAGACCTCATACACTTTTAGTCTGTTTGGTTTAGCCACAATCACCGAATTGGATCAAAACTGGACCTCATTGACCAGTGATGAAATACACCTTCAACACTCGTGAGTTGATTGATCGTCCACAATTCACGATTATTTGGATCTCAATTCTGTTCTCAATTCTTGGTTCTGTCGACAGCAACCTCAACAATTAAATTGATTAAAGACAATTTCTATCCCGTACAGCGTACTAAAAATACTGGATAGGTACTTAATTATAAACAAGTTCAATTTTTATAATTAATTTCTTGTTGTGTGGGACTGCAAAAAATTTTCTTGGCAGGCTAATGGCGACAGCTTTGAGATAGAATTGAATTAAAAGAGAGCCATCTGAGTTATTAAAGGTTTCAGCACTAAATAAAACACTAATTGAAACTCTAAAATGGGTTATCAAAAGAAACAAAGGTTTAAGTAAAAAAGCATCATCATAGTATAATAGGCAGGAAAAGCAAGATGGCATATAAATGAAAGGTACAAGAGCAAAGTGAAGCTCCAACTATCGCCATGCTTTCTATTATAAAACATCCAATTTCAAAAGTTTTTCATATTTCTTTAATGTCAGCCAATAAGATAAAATCAAAACCCAGAGGAAATTTCTTATGCCAGTAAAAGCACACTGGAAGAGCTTCGGATATTTGGTTTCTAAACAAACCTCAATATTAACCTACACCCCCCTATGATTTTACATAGGAGATACACCACCAAAGAAAAATAGTCCGCGTATATATGATGAACAATTTTTTTTTGTAAAGAGCTGAGCATTGCGCATTTGACCACCTCCACGCGTTAGCGGCTTTTGGGACTTGATTTGAAACTATCACAGCCTAAAAAATTATCAAGACCGAAAGTTAATGTTTGAGGCAAAAAAGTCAGGTGAGAGAATTGAAGTTTTTACGCGTTTCTTAGGAGATTGCAAGACAAAGGATTTGATCATCTGATAATTTTTAAACTAAACATCTGAATATCGACATTAAACTATCTGCAAGCAAAATTGTACTTGTTATTTGGACTTATTACATTCAAAAACTTTGAAAATTTTTCTGCATTGATTCTAACTTGATAATTGTTGATGAAAATCTAATATAGAACAAATAGAGTTGTCACATCTTAGAGTAATTCTTTGTATAATCCCTTGTTGCGGACCCCTCTTGAGGGGGAGGAACTATATACTAAACTGGTTTTTTTCTATCAGACATTTTTGACCAATCGATATATTCATCGTAGAGAGTTGTGACTGGTGTCATTAAAAAGCCCGTCTTGTGTACAATATGAAATGAAATTCTTTTTTTTAAATTACGTTTCCTTGAGCGAGTTATCGTGGTTCAAATTTTTGTGATTATTAGACTGATTTGTGTCACTTTCATTCACAGTTTCCAAAATTTTCGCCTAAATTTCATCAATTTTTCTTTAATATGTAAAAAATTTTTAACAATAACACTGTTTTTTAACATTCAGAGACAGAAAAAAGTCTTGATGACAATTGTGATTTTAATATTTTGGCCAAAAAAATTTGCTAATTTCTTATTTCTAAATTTAACCTTTTGCATCAAGAACTACTCGAAATAAGCTTCTTATATCCACTTTGACTGAATTTCTCAGAAGTACACATAGAAAAACAATTAACACATCTTTGTTAGCTACAAATTGAACTAGTTCTTCTTTCAATTCCACTGAGAGTATTCTGGAATTAAAATTATGCCGTTTTTTACTATTTTTGCTCTATGGTTATCAAAAACAGAGCTTTTATTTTGATCTTTCATCTAACCAATTATCTAGATGTAAAAGATTTGAAATAATTGGGTGTTCTTAACGGACAAACAGCAATGCAAAGGCTAGTTTCGGTTCAGTTTTCGACTGTTACAATCCAAGAAAAACTCTGACTGTAATCAGTCGGTCTTTTTTTAAAAAAGAAAAAACAATTTTTTCTTTTTAATTAATTAAAGAACAGAACAATTCAAATCGAATCTTACTGTTGATAGGTCCGATTGGCTTCCTCAGCAACTCCAAATTAACGTATATGGTATTTGAATTTGAAAGACTATGGTCGTTTTGACTTTGAAACAGTTTGATTTTTAAATAAACAACGGCTTATTGATTCATGCCACTGTTTTTCTCTAAATTTGCTGAACTTGTAGCTTAGCGTCAGCAAAGATAGAATGCTTCTTCTTCCTCTCTTTTCTCCTGAAAAAAAATTAATCGCTTTTGCGGTTTCACGCGTTAAGTTATGGTTTTCTTGCTTTGCTACTAATAGATTTCAAAAAAAAATAATATTTTAGGCATTGGCCAATTTATCAAGTTTTTTTTTCGTTTTGTCACAATATCACATTATTGGTAGTTGTTTTGTTTTTTTAATTGACGTTAAAAAAGACACAATTGAACATATAAATGTCTCTAAAAGCATAGATCATAGTTTTAGCATCTTCGACACCCCTTTCTCGAAGAATTTAATTGAATTTTTCACATTTGTCCTGCACTGTTGTTTTTACTTTGTCTTTTGAGTCGTTTGGAATTTCCTGGATAATGACATGTCTCAGTCACTTTCTAAAATCTTTTCACAAAATCTAAAATTTTAAAAGAATCCGTTATGAGTTTTCTGGCTTTGAGACAAGTTTCGCAAAAAATAGTGAACTAAGTTTGTTTTATCTTTTTTTGTCTATATTTGACGTTTTTTGCCCACGTAAGACATATTCTGAAAAATTACATGTCTCAAGCGCTTTTTTGACCAACAACAGAATTTACCTAATTTTTTCATTTTGTAGCTAATGGCTTTCATGACTTTAATTTTTTTTTTTGAAAAATACAAATGCTTTTACTCAATTTTGCTGTTTTTCTCTGATTTTTTGTCTGCTTTTTTCCTTTTCTCATTAACGAGAGGTCGCACATCACATTACTTTCGTTCGGAAGGCTCAATTGAACATATTTGGTAGGGCAAAAATGAGCTTTACGGCTTTACAGCGTTTTCTCGCTCGTTTTAATTGAAATTTTGTTTGCTGTCTGTTTGTTGTTATTTTTGTAACTGCATCAAAATTGAAAAATAACCCGTCTTAATATCTACAAATAGAGTCGTATGTAAACGTAAACAATTTGGATTTTTTCATTTGCTATCTAAAGTTTTTCATTACTTTGAATTTGCTTGTTTTTAAAAAAATAAGCCAATTTTTTATTGCTGTTTTTTTGTTCTTTTTTGCCTAATTTTTACCGGGCTTCATCATGGAGTGGTCTCAAATCTTTGCCAGTAAAGTATAAGATATTTTGTTTCGTTTCAGTTTTATCTTACGCTATTTTGACTTGTTCATAAGTTTCTTTTTTTTTTAAGTTTTTGATGTAATTAAGGTTTAATGTTATTGATGCTTTATTTTGTTGTTCTTCTTGACCTGCTTTCTTGATAATGATTGATCTCATCAATTTAATGCGGAATTTTTACTCCACTGGATGCGATATTTTTTCCATGCACATTTCTTTTTGAAAAATACTGTTCCTCATTTGGTAGACATTTATGTCAAAAATGTGGATGAACGGGGTCTGAACTTTATGTGCAAACGCACATCAGCGAGCCTCATTGTTTTTCCTAGTTCCAGTTTATGCTGCATTTCTACTCTGGAGACATTTGATTTAGACGGTTTGAAAATAACCTACTGGTATTAGATCGAGAGAAAAGACAGAGACTTTTACCATTTGTTTTCCTCCGCTGATGTTCTGCCTCCGCTGTTCTGTCTTCAAACAAAAACTTCTAACCCATTTTTTTGTCAAACTCATACTAATTTCAGCAAATCTGGAGTAAGTATGTAAGACTGCATACATGTTTAACATGCCTTCTGCTGCTTTAGAAACGTAAACAATTCCTTTTTATTTGTTGAACTTGCTTCTAAACAATTCGAGGAGGATGTTCAACACCTTTCATTAGCATCTTTTCTTTTTGAAAAAACTGACAGAAATGCAATTAGGAGTTGCATGGTGTAAAAAGGCTTTCATGAAGTTTGACTGCTATTTGTGACTAGCAAAAATAGACATTTTTTCGATTCAAAACAAGCAAATCGAGCATCTTCAATTTTTTCAAATCAGAATCTCCGAGGTATTTCTCGAGATTCTAAACAAAATTGATATACTGAACAAAATGAGATAATTTGTCCAAAGTCTTTTCAAATACAAAAACTACTGGGTAAAAATTGTCTAAAAAAATTCTAATTTTTTTGGTGTTTTTGAAGTGAAACCCCTTTTAGGTAATAAATTGTTATTGTTTCACTTTTTATTTGATGAAATCCTAAAAAATCGAAAGCAGTTTGTAAATGAAGGCTTGCAACTTACCAGAGTGACAGTACTGACTTTTCTGTCGAGGAGCCAAATCTGCACAAAAACTGAAGAGAAATAGCAGATGCCAATTTTTTTTCATTGATGTAAAATGCAAACAATTGAAAACCTAATTTTAGAAAGGCAAGCCTGCAAAAGAAATGCTTAGTTTGAAAAAACATTTGAACAGCCAAGGATGAATGAAGAAAAAAATCAACAGGAATTTGTAAGTTCACATGGTGATAATATGGCGATAGTTCAACCTTAGAATTGGATTTTAAGATTGTCCTAAGCTGATTTGTGACGAGATTTTTTTAGACTAGCAATCAACGCGTAATTGGTTGGAAGAAGTCAATTAGATAAAAAGCATACAATCATGCAATAAAATTTTCCAGCAGCAGCGGAACTACACCTAAAGATTAATACATATTATTTACTTTGTGCGAACTATGAGTAAAAAATTGATAAAAAGTTGATATACGTAAAAGAAATGTCCTTATTTATATACTGAAATAAATCAACATTTGTTTTCTATACAAACAAAGTTGTTCTTTTTCAAGTGAGAGAATCCTTTTGATTTGAGAAAACATTCTAAAAATCATGTTTCTCAGATTATACTGAAAAATTGTATCTTAGTTTGTTTAAATAGACGTTAAAGATTGTTTAAATAGACGTCTAACTGAAGATTTTGAATAGGCCATTGAATATATCAAGCTAGTATGACATCCCAGGATTCTACGTAACGTGTTATCTATGCCAATATTGATTTATTCAATTAATTTATAAACCAAGTTCTATGAATACGAGTTGGCGACGGCTTGAGTATGGCCAATAACTTAAGTAGACTTAAGGAGACTTGAGTTTACTATTGCTCAGTACTGATATACACTCTTGGAGGGGAGCTGTTTAAATTTCAAAACATTAGTGTTGCTTTCGGAATGTGACATCTAACATTAATCAAGTGAGCAAATTCACAGATTTCACCTTTTTCATAAAAAAAAACAAAGGGGGTAATTTGGTACTTCGTTTCATCTCCCTAATAATTCTGCGATCAGCATACTATTTTCAGCCAACGGAGCCAGACTGTCCTGCTCGCAGGATGCCAACATGACATACCAGATTGAATACGAATCTGTGCCAGAAAGTGAGTAGTTTGTATTTAATATATATTGCAATTTGTTTCATGCTTTGGGAAGCCTCGAACCTCAAACTTATATGTTTGAATGATTTTGTATGGCCGAAATAATGGCAATGACTGCCTGTTCTCAGAAACTGATTTAACAGTGCTTTGAAGTAATTAATATTATCTATCTTGAAAAGTAGTTGCTAGTGGCACATTTGATTAATGCCAAAGATTAGTGTCACCTTCTATTTCCAGTTGGAGTGCATTCTGCATCTGGAGATGAAGTGAAGTTTGGTCCTAACTTGATCGCAGAGTTTGCCGACGATTTGGATGCTCAAACATTCTGTGACCCACACGATTGCTTCCAGTTCCCATACTCTGTCAATCAATTTAGAGGGTAAATAGCTGGGGTCGTTCCCATTATACAATCCATTTTTAATCCAGCTCAGAAAACAATTATTTTTGGATTATTGGCACACAAAGCTATGGTTTTCCCTTCCTATGAATTTGACAGAGATAATACCCCGGATCATAGTAACATTGTAAATCAGCGCTGAATCAGAGTATTTCTCAGACTGTTTTTTACTATGATCAGATTATGATCATGTCACTTTTTACTATGAAAAGTGTAAATTCAGACAAAAAATAAACGAAGTCTGTTCAGTGTAAAAACATTATTGAATTCTTAAACTTAGCTTAAACTGTTCAGAATTGTTTTTCAGCCTTTTTTTCTCTGATCAGAGCTCTCAACATAGTATTATTAATCGTTACAGAAAAAAAATACCTCTAATTAACTCTACTTAGAGAAAGAAACCAACTGCATAATAGTTAATTTTTGATTGATTATTAAAACTATTAAGCCTAAAAATTATTTGTACAATAGGAGTAATTGAAGTTTGACTGTTTGAACAGTTTGAACTGTCATGCCCTCTGGCATGATCATGTTGACTTGAACTGTCATGCCCTCTGATCATGTTGATTTCTGAATATGCCTCTTCTGAATTGGGCAACTGGGCTTTCAACTGGACATGTAATTCTGATCGCAATCGCAATTCTGATTGAAATAACCACCCGACATTAATAACCCGAACGTCATAAATCAGCACACTGTTTACTGGGATCTCCAGAAGAGTGGGCACATAAGGTTGATCAACGTGGAACAGGGTTGAAGAGGAGGCGCAGTCCAGGACACACCAGACATCATTCAGAGGAGAAGGAGGACATAAAACAGAAACGGAAAACGGCAGCAAAAAAGTTTTAAAAAGTACTTAAAACGTGCGGAAAGAAAATAAAGCTAAAAAATGATTTATTTAAAGGAAAAACTTTATTATATATATATATATATATATATATATATACTACCAATGGTCCCCCACCACCCCCTATTAATAGCACCTTGGTTCCCCCACCACCCCTATTTATACCACCAGGGGTCCCCCACCACCCTTATTTATACCACCAATGGTCCCCCACCACCCCTATTTATACCACCAAGGGTCCCCCAACACCCCCTATATATACCACCAATGGTCCCCCACCACCCCTAATTATACCACCCAGGGTCCCCCACCACCCCTATTTATACCACCAATGGTCCCCCAACACCCCTATATATACCACCAATGGTCCCTCACCACCCCTAATTATACCAGCTAGGGTCCCCCACCACCCCTATTTATACCAACAATGGTCCCCCACCACCCCTATTTATACCACCAATGGTCCCCACCACCCCTATTAATAGCACCAAGGTTCCCCCACCACCCCTATTAATAGCACAATGGTTCCCCCACCACCCCTATTTATACCACCAGGGGTCCCCCACCATCCCTAATTATACCACCATGGGTCCCCACCACCCCTATTTATACCACCTATGGTCCCCCACCACCCCTATTTATACCACCAATGGTCCCCCACCACCACTAATTATACCACCATGGGTCACCCACCACCCCTATTAATAGCACCAAGGGTCCCCCACCACACCTATTTATACCACCAAGGGTCCCCCACCACCCCTATTAATAGCACCAAGATTCGCCCACCACCCTATTAATAGCACCAAGGTTCCCCCACCACCCCTATTTATACCACCAAGGGTCCCCAACCACCCCTAATTAAACCACCAATGGTCCCCCACCACCCCTATTAATAGCACCAAGGTTCCCCCACCACCCCTATTTATACCACCAATAGACCCCCACCACCCCTAATTATACCACCAAGGGTCCTCCACCACCCCTAATTATACCACCAATGGTCCCCCACCACCCCTAATTATACCACCAAGGGTCCCCCACCACCCCTATTTATACACCAGGGATCCCGCACCACCCCTATTTATACCGCCAGGGATCCCCCACCACTCCTATTTTATACCACCAAGGTTCCCCCACCACCCCTATGTATACCACCAAGGGTCCCCCACCACCCCTATTTATACCACCAATGGTCCCCCATCGCCCCTATTAATACCACCAATGGTCCACCACCACCCCTATTTATACCACCGAGGGTCCCCCACCACCCCTATATATACCACCAATGGTCCCCCACCACCCCTATTTATACCACCAAGGGTCCCCCACCACCCCTAATCATACCACCAAGGGTCCCCCACCACCCCTAATTATACCACCAGGGATCCTCCACCACCCCTATTTTATACCAGCAAGGTTCCCCCACCACCCCTATGTATACCAACAAGGGTCACCCACCACCCCTATTTATACCACCAATGGTCCCCCGCCACCCCTATTTATACCACCAATGGTCCCCCAACACCCATATTTATTCCACCAAGGGTCCCCCACCACCCCTATTAATAGCACCAAGATTCCCCCACCACCCCTATTAATAGCACCAAGGTTCCCCCACCACCCCTATTTATACCACCAAGGGTCCCCAACCACCCCTAATTATACCACCAATGGTCCCCCACCACCCCTATTAATAGCACCAAGGTTCCCCCACCACCCCTATTTATACCACCAATAGTCCCCCACCACCCCTAATTATACCACCAAGGGTCCTCCACCACCCCTAATTATACCACCAATGGTCCCCCACCACCCCTAATTATGCCACCAAGGGTCCCCCACCACCCCTATTTATAGCACCAATAGTCCCCCACCACCCCTAATTATACCACCAAGGGTCCTCCACCACCCCTAATTATACCACCAATGGTCCCCCACCACCCCTAATTATACAACCAAGGGTCCCCCACCACCCCTATTTATACACCAGGGATCCCGCACCACCCCTATGTATACCACCAAGGGTCCCCCACCACCCCTATTTATACCACCAATGGTCCCCCATCGCCCCTATTAATACCACCAATGGTCCACCACCACCCCTATTTATACCACCGAGGGTCCCCCACCACCCCTATATATACCACCAATGGTCCCCCACCACCCCTATTTATACCACCAAGGGTCCCCCACCACCCCTAATCATACCACCAAGGGTCCCCCACCACCCCTAATTATACCACCAGGGATCCTCCACCACCCCTATTTTATACCAGCAAGGTTCCCCCACCACCCCTATGTATACCACCAAGGGTCACCCACCACCCCTATTTATACCACCAATGGTCCCCCGCCACCCCTATTTATACCACCAATGGTCCCCCAACACCCATATTTATTCCACCAAGGGTCCCCCACCACCCCTATTAATAGCACCAAGATTCCCCCACCACCCCTATTAATAGCACCAAGGTTCCCCCACCACCCCTATTTATACCACCAAGGGTCCCCAACCACCCCTAATTATACCACCAATGGTCCCCCACCACCCCTATTAATAGCACCAAGGTTCCCCCACCACCCCTATTTATACCACCAATAGTCCCCCACCACCCCTAATTATACCACCAAGGGTCCTCCACCACCCCTAATTATACCACCAATGGTCCCCCACCACCCCTAATTATGCCACCAAGGGTCCCCCACCACCCCTATTTATAGCACCAAGGGTCCCCCACCACCCCTATTTATACCACCAAGGGTCCCCCACCACCCCTATTAATAGCACCGAGATTCCCCCACCACCCCTATTAATAGCACCAAGGTTCCCCCACCACCCCTATTTATACCACCAAGGGTCCCCAACCACCCCTAATTATACCACCAATGGTCCCCCACCACCCCTATTAATAGCACCAAGGTTCCCCCACCACCCCTATTTATACCACCAATAGTCCCCCACCACCCCTAATTATACCACCAAGGGTCCTCCACCACCCCTAATTATACCACCAATGGTCCCCCACCACCCCTAATTATACCACCAAGGGTCCCCCACCACCCCTATTTATAGCACCAGGGATCCCGCACCACCCCTATTTATACCGCCAGGGATCCCCCACCACTCCTATTTTATACCACCAAGGTTCCCCCACCACCCTTATGTATACCACCAAGGGTCCCCCACCACCCCTATTTATACCACCAATGGTCCCCCATCGCCCCTATTAATACCACCAATGGTCCCCCACCACCCCTATTTATACCACCGAGGGTCCCCCACCACCCCTATATATACCACCAATGGTCCCCCACCACCCCTATTTATACCACCAATGATCCCCCACCACCCCTAATTATACCACCAAGGGTCCCCCACCACCCCTATGTATACCACCAAGGGTCCCCCACCACCCCTGTTTATACCACCAATGGTCCCCCATCGCCCCTAATAATACCACCAATGGTCCCCCACCACCCCTATTTATACCACCAATGGTCCCCCACTACCCCTAATTATACCACCAATGGTCCCCCACCACCACTAATTATACCACGAAGGGTCCCCCACCACCACTAATTATACCACGCAGGGTCCCCCACCACCCCTATTTATACCACCAATGGTCCCCCACCAGCCCTATTAATAGCACCAGGGATCCCCCACCACCCCTATTTATACCACCAGGGATCCCCCACCACCCCTATTTTCTACCATCAAGGTTCCCCCACCACCCCTATGTATACCACCAAGGATCCCCCACCACCCCTATATATACCACCAACGGTCCCCCGCCATCCCTAATTATACCACCAATGGTCCCCCACCACCCCTGTTTATACCAACAAGGGTCCCCCAACCGCCCATATTTGTGCCACCAATGGTCCCCCACCACCCCTATTTATACCATCAATTGTCCCCCACCACCCCTATTTATACCACCGAGGGTCCCCCACCACCCCTACATATACCACCAATGGTCCCCCACCACCACTAATTATACCACCAATGATCCCCCACCACCCCTAATTATACCCACCAAGGGTCCCCCACCACCCCTATTTGTACCACCAAGGTTCCCCCACCACCCCTATTTACACCATCAGGGGTACCCCACCACCCCTATTTATACCACCAAGGGTCCCCCACCACCCCTATTTGTACCACCAAGATTCCCCCACCACCCGTATTTATACCACCGGGGTCCCCCACCACCCCTATTTATACCAACAAGGGTCCCCCACCACCCCTATTTATACCACCAATGGTCCCCCACCACCACTAATTATACCACGCAGGGTCCCCCACCACCCTTATTTATACCACCAGGGATCCCCCACCACCCCTATTTTCTACCACCAAGGTTCCCCCACCACCCCTATGTATACCACAAAGGATCCCCCACCACCCCTATATATACCACCAATGGTCCCCCACCATCCCTAATTATACATCCAATGGTCCCCCACCACCCCTGTTTACACCAACAAGGGTCCCCCAACCGCCCATATTTGTGCCACCAATGGTCCCCCACCACCCCTATTTATACAACCAATGGTCCCCCATCGCCCCTATTAATTTCACCAATGGTCCCCCACGACACCTATTTATACCACCAAGGGTCCCCCACCACCCCTATATATACCACCGAGGGTCCCCCACCACCCCTATATATACCACCAATGGTCCCCCACCACCCCTAATTATACCACCAATGATCCCCCACCACCCCTAATTATAACACCAATGGTCCCCCACCAACTCTAATTACACCACCAAGGGTCCCCAACCACCCCTATTTATACCACCAAGGTTCCCCCACCACCCCTATTTATACCACCAGGGGTCCCCCACCACCCCTATTTATACCACCAGGGGTCCCCCAACACCCCTATTTATACCAACAAGGGTCCCCCACCACCCCTATTTATACCACCAATGGTCCCCCACCACCCCTAACTATACCACCAAGGATCCCCCACCACCCCTATATATACCACCAATGGTCCCCCACCATCCCTAATTATACCACCAATGGTCCCCACCACCCCTGTTTATACCAACAAGGGTCCCTCAACCGCCCTTATTTGTGCCATCAATGGTGCCCCACCACCCCTATTTATACCACCAATGGTCCCCCATCGCCCCTATTAATACCACCAATGGTCCCCCACCACCCCTATTTATACCACCAAGGGTCCCCCACCACCCCTATATAAACCACCAATGGTCCCCCACCACCCCTAATTATACCACCAATGGTCCCCCACCACCCCTAATTATACCACCAAGGGTCCCCCACCACCCCTATTTATACCACCAAGGTTCCCCCACCACCCCTATTTATACCACCAGGGGTCCCCCACCACCCCTATTTATACCAACAAGGGTCCCCCACCACCCCTATTCATACCACCAATGGTCGCCCACCACCCCTAATTATACCACCAATGGTCCCCCACCACCACTAATTATACCACCAAGGGCCCCCACCACCCCTATTTATACCACCAATGGTCATTCACCACCCCTATTAATAGCACCAGGGATCCCCCACCACCCCTATTTATACCACCAGGGATACCCCACCACCCCTATTTTCTACCACCAATGGTCCCCCACCACCCCTATTTATACCACCAAGGGTCCCCCACCACCCCTATATATACCACCAATGGTCGCCCACCACCCCTAATTATACCACCAATGGTCCCCCACCACCCCTAATTATACCACCAAGGGTCCCCCACCCCTTTTTAAACCACCAAGGTTCCCCCCACCACCCCTATTTATACCACCAGGGGTCCCCCACCAACCCTATTTATACCAACAAGGGTACCCCACCACCCCTATTTATACCACCAATGGTCCCCCACCACCCCTAATTATACCACCAATGGTCCCCCACCACCACTAATTATACCACCAATGGTCCCCCACCATCCCTAATTATACCACCAATGGTCCCCCACCACCCCTGTTTATACCAACAAGGGTCCCCAACCGCCCATATTTGTGCCACCAATGGTCCCCCACCACACCTAATTATACCACCAATGGTACCCCACCACCCCTAATTATACCACCAAGGGTCCCCGCCGCCCCTCATTGTACCAACAAGGGTCACCCACCACCCCTATTTATACCCCCAACAGCGCCCCACCACCCCTGTTTATACCACCAAAGGTCCCCCACCACCCCTGTTAATAGCACCAGGGATCCCCCACCACCCCTATTTATACCAACAGGGATCCCCCACCACCCCTATTTTATACCACCAAGGTTCCCCCACCACCCCTATGTATACCACCAAGGGTCCCCCACCAGCCCTATTAATAGCACCAGGGATCCCCCACCACCCCTATTTATACCACCAGGGATCCCCCACCACCCCTATTTTCTACCACCAAGGTTCCCCCACCACCCCTATGTATACCACCAAGGATCCCCCACCACCCCTATATATACCACCAACGGTCCCCCGCCATCCCTAATTATACCACCAATGGTCCCCCACCACCCCTGTTTATACCAACAAGGGTCCCCCAACCGCTCATATTTGTGCCACCAATGGTCCCCCACCACCCCTATTTATACCACCAATTGTCCCCCACCACCCCTATTTATACCACCGAGGGTCCCCCACCACCCTTACATATACCACCAATGGTCCCCCACCACCACTAATTATACCACCAATGATCCCCCACCACCCCTAATTATACCCACCAAGGTCCCCCACCACCCCTATTTGTACCACCAAGGTTCCCCCACTACCCCTATTTACACCATCAGGGGTACCCCACCACCCCTATTTATACCACCAAGGGTCCCCCACCACCCCTATTTGTACCACCAAGATTCCCCCACCACCCCTATTTATACCACCGGGGTCCCCCACCACCCCTATTTATACCAACAAGGGTCCCCCACCACCCCTATTTATACCACCAATGGTCCCCCACCATCCCTAATTATACCACCAATGGTCCCCCACCACCACTAATTATACCACGCAGGGTCCCCCACCACCCCTATTTATACCACCAGGGATCCCCCACCACCCCTATTTTCTACCATCAAGGTTCCCCCACCACCCCTATGTATACCACAAAGGATCCCCCACCACCCCTATATATACCACCAATGGTCCCCCACCATCCCTAATTATACAACCAATGGTCCCCCACCACCCCTGTTTACACCAACAAGGGTCCCCCAACCGCCCATATTTGTGCCACCAATGGTCCCCCACCACCCCTATTTATACCACCGGGGTCCCCCACCACCCCTATTTATACCAACAAGGGTCCCCCACCACCCCTATTTATACCACCAATGGTCCCCCACCATCCCTAATTATACCACCAATGGTCCCCCACCACCACTAATTATACAACGCAGGGTCCCCCACCACCCCTATTTATACCACCAGGGATCCCCCACCACCCCTATTTTCTACCACCAAGGTTCCCCCACCACCCCTATGTATACCACAAAGGATCCCCCACCACCCTTACATATACCACCAATGGTCCCCCACCACCACTAATTATACCACCAATGATCCCCCACCACCCCTAATTATACCCACCAAGGGTCCCCCACCACCCCTATTTGTACCACCAAGGTTCCCCCACTACCCCTATTTACACCATCAGGGGTACCCCACCACCCCTATTTATACCACCAAGGGTCCCCCACCACCCCTATTTGTACCACCAAGATTCCCCCACCACCCCTATTTATACCACCGGGGTCCCCCACCACCCCTATTTATACCAACAAGGGTCCCCCACCACCCCTATTTATACCACCAATGGTCCCCCACCATCCCTAATTATACCACCAATGGTCCCCCACCACCACTAATTATACCACGCAGGGTCCCCCACCACCCCTATTTATACCACCAGGGATCCCCCACCACCCCTATTTTCTACCACCAAGGTTCCCCCACCACCCCTATGTATACCACAAAGGATCCCCCACCACCCCTATATATACCACCAATGGTCCCCCACCATCCCTAATTATACAACCAATGGTCCCCCACCACCCCTGTTTACACCAACAAGGGTCCCCCAACCGCCCATATTTGTGCCACCAATGGTCCCCCACCACCCCTATTTATACAACCAATGGTCCCCCATCGCCCCTATTAATACCACCAAAGGTCCCCCACCACACCTATTTATACCACCAAGGGTCCCCCACCACCCCTATATATACCACCGAGGGTCCCCCACCACCCCTATTTATACCACCAATGGTCCCCCACCACCCCTAATTATATCACCAATGATCCCCCACCACCCCTAATTATACCACCAATGGTCCCCCACCAACCCTAATTACACCACCAAGGGTCCCCAACCACCCCTATTTATACCACCAAGGTTCCCCCACCACCCCTATTTATACCACCAGGGGTCCCCCACCACCCCTATTTATACCACCAGGGGTCCCCCAACACCCCTATTTATACCAACAAGGGTCCCCCACCACCCCTATTTATACCACCAATGGTCCCCCACCACCCCTAACTATACCACCAAGGATCCCCCACCACCCCTATATATACCACCAATGGTCCCCCACCATCCCTAATTATACCACCAATGGTCCCCCACCACCCCTGTTTATACCAACAAGGGTCCCTCAACCGCCCTTATTTGTGCCATCAATGGTGCCCCACCACCCCTATTTATACCACCAATGGTCCCCCATTGCCCCTATTAATACCACCAATGGTCCCCCACCACCCCTATTTATACCACCAAGGGTCCCCCACCACCCCTATATAAACCACCAATGGTCCCCCACCACCCCTAATTATACCACCAATGGTCCCCCACCACCCCTAATTATACCACCAAGGGTCCCCCACCACCCCTATTTATACCACCAAGGTTCCCCCACCACCCCTATTTATACCACCAGAGGTCCCCCACCACCCCTATTTATACCAACAAGGGTCCCCCACCACCCCTATTCATACCACCAATGGTCCCCCACCACTCCTAATTATACCACCAATGGTCCCCCACCACCACTAATTATACCACCAAGGGCCCCCACCACCCCTATTTATACCACCAATGGTCATTCACCACCCCTATTAATAGCACCAGGGATCCCCCACCACCCCTATTTATACCACCAGGGATCCCCCACCACCCCTATTTTCTACCACCACCAAAAACAATGGTCCCCCACCACCCCTATTTATACCACCAAGGGTCCCCCACCACCCCTATATATACCACCAATGGTCCCCCACCACCCCTAATTATACCAACAATGGTCCCCCACCACCCCTAATTATACCACCAAGGGTCCCCCACCCCTTTTTAAACCACCAAGGTTCCCCCACCACCCCTATTTATACCACCAGGGGTCCCCCACTAACCCTATTTATACCAACAAGGGTACCCCACCACCCCTATTTATACCACCAATGGTCCCCCACCACCCCTAATTATACCACCAATGGTCCCCCACCACCACTAATTATACCACCAATGGTCCCCCACCATCCCTAATTATACCACCAATGGTCCCCCACCACCCCTGTTTATACCAACAAGGGTCCCCAACCGCCCATATTTGTGCCACCAATGGTCCCCCACCACACCTAATTATACCACCAATGGTACCCCACCACCCCTAATTATACCACCAAGGGTCCCCGCCGCCCCTCATTGTACCAACAAGGGTCACCCACCACCCCTATTTATACAACCAACAGCGCCCACCACCCCTGTTTATACCACCAAAGGTCCCCCACCACCCCTGTTAATAGCACCAGGGATCCCCCACCACCCCTATTTATACCAACAGGGATCCCCCACCACCCCTATTTTATACCACCAAGGTTCCCCCACCACCCCTATGTTTACCACCAAGGGTCCCCCACCACACCTATTTATACCACCAATGGTCCCCCACCACCCCTATTTATACCACCAATGGTCCCTCACCACCCTATTTATACCACCAATGGTCCACCACCACCCCTATTTATACCACCAAGTTCCCCCACCACCCCTTTATATAACACCAATGGTCCCCCACCACCCCTAATCATACCACCAACGGTCCCCCACCACCCCTGATCATACCACCAATGGGCCCCCACCACCCCTATTTGTACCACCAATGGTCCCCCACCACCCCTATTTATACCACCAATGGTCCCTCACCACCCCTATTTATACCACAAAGGGTCCCTCACCACGCCTCTATATACCACAATGGTCCCCCACCACCCCTAATTATACCACCAATGGTCCCCCACCACCCCTATTTATACCACCAAGGGTCCCCCACCACCCCTATTCATACCACCAAGTTTCCCCACCACCCCTATTTATACCACCAAGGTTCCCCCACCACCCCCTATTTATACCACCAGGGGTCCCCCACCACCCCTATTTATACCACCAAGGGTCCCCCACCGCCCTATTTATACCACCAATGGTCCCCCACCACCCCTAATTATACCACCAAGGGTCCCCCACCACCCCTAATTATACCACCAAGGGTCCCCCACCTCCCCTATTTATATCACCAACAGCGACCCACCACCCCTGTTTATACCACCAAAGGTCCCCCACCACCCCTATTTATACCACCAATGGTCCCCCACCACCCCTAATTATACCACCAAGGGTCCCCCACCACCCCTATTTATACCACCAATGGTCCCCAACCACCCCTATTTATAACACCTATGGTCCCCCACCAACCCTATTTATACCACCCATGGTCCCCCACCACCCCTATTTATACCACCATTGGTCCCGCACCACCCCTATTTATACCACCAGTGGTCCCCCACCACCCATTTTATACCACCAATGGTCCCCACCAACCCTATTTAGACCACAAAGTGTCCCCCACCACCCCTATTTATACCACCAATGGTCCCCCACCACCCCTAATTACACCACCAATGGTCCCCCGCCACCTCTAATCATACCACCAAGGGTCCCCCACCACCCCTAATTATACCACCAATGGTCCCCCACCACCCCTAATCATACCACCAAGGGTCCCTCACCACCCCTAATCATACCACCAAGGGTCCCCCACCACCCCTAATTATACCACCAAGGGTCCCCCACCACCCCTAATCATACCACCAAGGGTCCCCCACCACCCCTAATCATACCACCAAGGGTCCCCCACCACCCCTAATTATACCACCAGGGATCCTCCACCACCCCTATTTTATACCAGCAAGGTTCCCCCACCACCCCTATGTATACCACCAAGGGTCACCCACCACCCCTATTTATACCAACAATGGTCCCCCACCACCCCTATTTATACCACCAATGGTCCCCCAACACCCATATTTATTCCACCAAGGGTCCCCCACCACCCCTTTTTATACCACTAATGGTCCCCCACCACCCCTATTTATACCACCAATGGTCCCCCACCACCCCTATTTTTACAATCCATGGTCCCCCACCACCCCTATTTATACCACCATTGGTCCCGCACCACCCCTATTTATACCACCAGTGGTCCCTCACCACCCATTTTGTACCACCAATGGTCCCCCACCCACCCTATTTAGACCACAAAGGGTCCCCCCACCACCCCTATTTATTCCACCAAGGGTCCCCCACCACCCCTATTTATACCACCAATGGTCCCCCACCACCCCTAATTGTACCACCAAAGGTCCCCCACCACCCCTATTTATACCACCAAATGCGCCGCACTACCCCTATTTATACCACCAGGGATTCCCCACCAACCCCAATTATACAACCAGGGATCCCCCACCACCTCTATTTTATACCACCAAGGTTCCCCCGCCACCCCTATTTATACCACCAGGGGTCCCCCACCACCCCTATTTATACCACCAAGGGTCCCCACCACCCCTATTTATACCACCAATAGTCCCCACCACCCCTATTTATACCGCCAATGGTCCCCCACCACACCCCTTTTTTATACCCCCAAGTGTCCCGCGCCATCCATAATGATATCACCCATTGAGCAAATTCAAAGAAAAAACTAACATAAAACGCAAGCCTCCCACCAGTTTTGAAGAAAAACCATGTCCAGCGACATGGTTAGCTAGCAATTGTTTTTCATGTCCACCGACATGATTATCGAAAATTTTACTTGGTTAAAAAATTTTACTTGGACTTTTTGAAAAGCCATGTTCAACGACATGGTTAGCTAGCAATTTTTTTTTTCATGTCCACAGACATGATTATCGAAAATTTTACTTGATTAAAAAACTTTACTTGGACTTTTTGAAAAGCCATGTCCAGCGACATGGTTAGCTAGCAATTGTGTTTCATGTCCACCAACATGATTATCGAAAGTTTTTCTTCTAGTTTAACGGATAGTTCCTCCAGGAATGGAGAAAACGAATTTTTGAGGCATCAATCTTTGATAGCAAAAGTGGGGTATGCAGTGCACCTGTATTTTTTATACGGTCATGTCCACCAACATGATCCAAAAAATCCTAATATACACCGAAGCCTCCCATCGTAAAACGTTTTAGAATAAAAAGAACGCTCAACACTAAATTGCCTGTCTTTCAATAGATTGAAGCAGGGACAGAAAAGAGGAGCATAGGTTCATTGAAAAATTGCTCTAAAACCCGTTATATACCGTATACATACGATCAATCAATCAAAGCTTTCAAAACCCATTCGAACAATTACCTTGAACCAAATGCGCTTAAGTTTGATACCAGGGTGTTAGAGCAATTTTAAAACTACCAAAATTTTGAAAACTCTTTTAGCACCGACAATATAAGAACCGACATATGTCGATAGCCTTCGCCCTGTCGGTTGAAATGATATCTCACCTTGTGGTGAAAGTCTTTATTTTTCACCGCCCTCGGACTTTTGTATTGAACACCGAATCTACGATAATAGTATAAGTTATTGTTTTGCACTGTCTCCTTTGCCAAGTCTTTTCTCTTGAAGTGGCCACAAAATCGAAGCTTAGTGGGGTACACAGCGTTTGCAAGTTTTCGAAAATTTTCGTAAATATATTCTACTGATCTCTCTTTTGCATCGTTGTCACCCACAATAACAAACACGTGAGTGAATCTCGATGCCTTTCTCACAAGTCCCATCAAGTCAGCGCTCCTTCGTCCGCCTTGTGCATCGAACTCGGGTCTAATAAGCAATGTTTACCAAATTATAGAAAAAACAATCAAACAAAAATTTTGATTGTTTGAATTTACCTGTAAGAGTTCACAAGAACATCTTGCTCCAATTCATGCATGGAGTCCCTCAAATTCGAGTCCCCAATAACTAGAAACTTCATCTAAAAAGCAAAATTTTTTATTATCAAAACTAATTATTTACTTATTTATTGCTTTGAAAAAATTTGTGTCATGTCCTCCGACATAATCTGTATGGAAATTATGACCTACAAAATTAGTTACGCTTATACTCAACTTATAAGAGGTGCGACAACCTATAATACCAAGCTTAAATACTGAAAACAACCGACGAACGCAAAAGAAGTAGTGTTACTAAAAAGTCGAAATTCAACAAATAATTTGTCATGTCCTCCGACATAATCTGTATGGAAATTATGACCTACAAAATTAGTTACGCTTATACTCAACTTATAAGAGGTGCGACAACCTATAATACCAAGCTTAAATACTGAAAACAACCGACAAACGCAAAAGAAGTAGTGTTACTAAAAAGTCGAAATTCAACAAATCGTTTTTCAACAAAACTGGAGCCAGGAAAGCACGCTTAAATTAGGTTGTCCTCCCGCATGAGCGATACGAAAACATGGAAGAAAAAAACACGACAAAAACGGTCGCGGGCAATTTGTGAAAACAGTTTTTAAGCAAAATTTGACTCTCAATTTAATAACAACAAATGTCGAGATAAGTTTTCAGGAAAGTCAAGCCCTGCGGCTTGAAACTAATTTTCGAAAAACATAAAACAGCACAACTTCAAGTAACACTTAAATCAAATGAGTCAAGACTTAAAAAAAATTAGCAGGCCTAAGATTAAAGACAATCTCAAAATAAAAAAGCAAGGGCATGTGTTATTTTAATTCAAAAATTATTCTGAGAAGGCAGTTTTCAATAACTGCGGCTTGACAGACTAGAAAATACGTAAAACGACAGAAATTTACATAACAGTCAAATCAGATGAATCAAGTTTGAAGAGTAGCAGCATGCCAATAATTAAAGACAAGCAATATAAAAGCAGGCAAGGTCATTTTGAAATTTTTGACAAAAAATGAGTCTTAGTTTAATAACAATCGATCTGAGATAAGTTTTTAATAATTTGCTGTTTGAAACACTAATTTTTTGAACATTCGTAAAACATTACAAGTTAACATAAAACTTTAGATGTTGGGTTCAAATTAAAATTCAACATGTTCGGCAGAGTTCTGACTCAATTTCTTTCACAAAAGATGAGCAAAGTTTTTATGAGTGTTCAAAACCAGAACAAATTGTGATCATATAGCATACATCTCCAGTTCCGAGTTTTTTGTGTGCCACTTCGCTGTAACAGAAAACTTTTTCTAGCTGCTCTACAGGGATCATGTCCTCTTTCGTTGTCCTACAGACCCGAAATACAATTCCTTTTTTCAAACCAATGTCTTCTAACACCGTATAGATCCGAATATTTGCAAGAATGCCATTTCCGAAAGAACTTTCATCGAAACTGACGAAATATTGAACTTGTCCAAAAACTCTTTGACCTTTTTGTGTAAAAAGAGCAAAACAGTTTCCTAACTTCGAGCGTCCATAGCATGCGGAGTCAAAATATATTCTATCTTTAATGTAGCGGTTGAATATTTTTGCATCTGGGTACTGACATCGAGCTTCCTTAACTGATTCAGTTTCAATCAAGTTATCACAAAACAAGAGTTTTTGAGAAGTTTGCATCTGTTGCAATTCTTTGAAAAATTCATTGAGGTTTCTTTTCTCGAATTTTGTCTGAGATAATTTGTGACGTCTTAAAATTCTCCGGCAAATAATCTCACATTCTGAATTTGAGCCACTAACAACTTCCGACCTCTCCAAGTGACCTGTTGGCTGCCTCGAAACTCATGGCTGAGTAGCGAAAGAGAGGTCCAAATCTCTTTACCTGATCTGGTAGATGGCGCAAAGAATGCACGTTAATCGTTTCAATTTTTTCATTGTCATGCATTTTGACAATCTCTTTACAAAAACCATTAAGCATTTGTTCGGCTTCGCGTACGTTCTCTTCACAACTTGATTCTAAAAGAAGCCTTATTCTAAAAACTAACTTCATAATGTGGTTGTACAGTTCTTCAGGCAGACGATTGAGAAAAATTAGCGGACTCAAGTAAAATAAAAAATTCAGGTGCTCGTTAGCTTTAAACTGACTCATTTCTTCGAGCGGTCTTATTTTTCGAGAATAAGACACCATCTCTCTTGGACACGATAAATTAGGAATAAAGTTTTTGATGGTAGTTTTGTTCTCAGCGGAAAGTTTTTTGTAGCAAAGTTTCAAGCTTTCAGGAAACACGCCTAAAAGGACACAATGCATATAGTCCACGGGAGCTGATAACGGCAATCCGTCGACTAATGAAGAAAATGGGCTTTTACCTTTGACACCAACAATATTGTCTACTTTACCAGACAGGGCGTTCTCAGCTATATCAACGGAAAAATTGTTAACACAAGTTTCCCGTATTTCACCTTTTTGAGAGAATGGATAATAGGAATGGGTTTTTCCGATGGTTTTACCCTCAACAGTACAATAGTGGCATCCAAAAAACCCATTAAACTTAAACATATTTAATATGTTAGATTTTGCCCCAAGATCTGCTACAAGGATGTTTACTTTGAAATTTACGCTTAAGCTCACATTAGAGTCTAATTTCATTTCTAAGGGTGACAGAATTTCTGCTCGAAGTTGTGGCACGATTTCAAACCAATCTGGTTGGCCCGCTCCCACGAACAGTGCAGCGAGGACTATGTTTTTGCGCGACATCCTGAGAATTGGTGGTAAATCAGTTAATTGAATCCATACAGGCCACAGAGGTTTTTTAACAGTTGATTTTTTTATATTTACACCATTGGTGAAAAGCGAGAGATTAATTGTAATAGACTGGTCAGCACTGACCGCAACAGGTGGAGAAACCAACAAGCTAAGATCTAAGCTAGGATTACTCTTTCGGAATTCAGCGTAAGTAAAAATTTGATTGACATGGCTTTTCACCACGTCTAAAAGCTGCCAGCGGTATCGTAAAATGCATAACGAGTGATTAACTGTTTTACGAAAATAGCGAACATTTCCTCCAAAATCTCGCTTAACTTGTCGAACAAATGAGGACCCTGTGGGAAAACAGTTGTCCGACGGCAGGAGTTCTCTTATGAGAGAAGGAAGCGATGTTGACGCTTCGTCAGACAAAGTAAACCTTGAGCGGAACGCTTCCGTAAGAGAAGAAGCCTCTTGCACCGTTACTCCGCTTCCTTCATATAATTGCTGATCATCATTCAAAGCCTGCTTTTCCTGCTCAATTAGATGTATTTCGTTAACAGTTTGCTGTATGGAAGATATCGAGCAACTCGGACCAACATTGCCGGGCACCGGAGATGAAAAACGAACATAAGCAGGGGGTACAGTCTTGTCTAAATGGCCAAAACATTCGTCTAATTCGAATTCTGAATGACTTGATTCACTTAAAAGACTTGAGTAATCGCTAAAGCTTTCATCATTTTCCAATTCCTCTGTAGTTTTGTCACGAACAGTCTCAAATTGATAACTAGGCTTTGTTCTGCTTTCCGACCGCATTGAGTGATTTTCAAAAAGCAGATCAATTGGATTTTGACCCATGATCTCCCACTCTTCCAATAGCTCTCGTCCTCTGAGTCGACGCTTTTTTGCTTTTCGATGTTTTTGAGAGCTGAATGCAGCAGAGAAATGTTCTCTAACTTCATCAATAGCTTCGAGAGATAGGCTTTCTATTTCATCATCCAACAAATAAGTAAAAATTCCAGTGAAAAATGCATCATCTTTTTTTTTCAAAGCGCAGGTCCTACAACGACATTCGTTCTCAACGAAAAATTCTGGTCCGTACTTGACCAAAATCTCATCACCGAAACAAATCCGCTTTTTGGTTCTCAGCTGTACGATTCCCGAATCGCTTGAAAAGTCAAATTCGCAGCTCGGTTCGCAGTCCGAATTAACAAACCGAACAGGACCAAGCAGAAGAAGTTGTTCGCCAGTTTTTTCTGACGACATAACCGAAAGATCACTAACTGCGCCGTCGGGAACTGGCCTCACAAAGCCGACAGGGTTACCTCTTAAAACTTCTGGTGGAAAAATCAGTTTTTTCCCTTTGTATACCAGACGATAGACACCGAAGCTATCGGGAACAATAGAAAAAGCAGGTGCCAATTGTTTATACGCATCCGACACGACTTCATAAGAGTTCTTCCAAAACTGTTCTTTGACAATTTTTCGATCAAAAACGTTTTCGTTAATTGGTTGTATGGTTCTCATTGCCTGTCTACCTTCTGTCACTACAAAGCGTTCAACAGCATAGTAGTCACATTGCGCTAGGATTGACCAGATTATTTTTTTGCTTAGCATAACTCTTAAATATTGAATGTATGTATATCTTTGCGTGAAGTATTTCATAATTTGGTCAAGTATTTCATAGTGTGTGTGTGTCTGTGAGAAAATATGTGTTCCTGTGTGTTTTTTATGTGTGCGTATGTGTGTAGTAGTCTGTGCATGTGTAAGTCTATGCGTGTGTGTGTGCATGTGTATGCGCGTATTTGTAAATATTTGTATTAATGTGTTTTTGTGTGTGTGACTGTGTGTGTTTATGTGGGTATGTAAGTGTGTGTGTGCCTGTGAAAAATTATGTGCTCCTGTGTGTTTGTGTATAAGAGGGAGGGGTGTGTAAGTGTGCGTGTAGTTGTGTGTGCAAGTGTGTGTCTGTACGCGTGTGTGTGCATGTGTGTGCCTGTGTGTGTAAGTATTTGTATTAATATGCGTGTTTGTGTGCGTGTGAATAAATGTAAGTGCGTGTGTGAATAAGTGTGCGTGTTTTAGTGTGTGTGACTGTCTTTGTGTGCATATAAGTGCGCCTGTTTATGTTTATGTAGGTATGTAAGTGTTCGTGTGCATGTGTCCGCTTGTGTGCGAAAGTGTGTGTGTGCGTGTGAGAAAGTATGTGTTCCTGTGTGCTTGTGTATGTGAGGGAGGGATGTGTATGTGTGAGAGTGTGTGTAGTTGTGTGTGTCTGTATGAGTGTATGTGCATGTGTGTGCGCGTATTTGTGTGTTAACATTTGTATTACCATGTGCGTGTGTTTAAGTGTAAGTGCGTGTGTGTGAATGTTTGTGCATTTTTTTGTGTGTACGACTGTGTGTTTATGTGGGTATGTAAGTGTTCGTGTGCATGCGTCTGCTTGTGTGCGAAAGTGTGAGTGTGCCTGTGAAAAATTATGTGCTCCTGTGTGTTTGTGTATAAGAGGGAGGGGTGTGTATGTGTGCGTGTAGTTGTGTGTGCAAGTGTGTGTCTGTACGCGTGTGTGTGCATGTGTGTGCCTGTGTTTGTGTGTGTAAGTATTTGTATTAATGTGCGTGTTTGTGTGCGTGTGAAAAAATGTAAGTGCGTGTGTGAATGTGTGTGCGTGTTTTAGTGTGTGTGACTGTCTTTGTGTGCATATAAGTGCGCCTGTTTGTGTTTATGTAGGTATGTAAGTGTTCGTGTGCATGTGTCTGCTTGTGTGCGAAAGTGTGTGTGTGCCTGTGAAAAATTATGTGCTCCTGTGTGCTTGTGTATGTGAGGGAGGGATGTGTATGTGTGAGAGTGTGTGTAGTTGTGTGTGTCTGTATGCGTGTATGTGCATGTGTGTGCGCGTATTTGTGTGTAAACATTTGTATTACCATGTGCGTGTGTTTAAGTGTAAGTGCGTGTGTGTGAATGTTTGTGCATTTTTCTGTGGGTACGACTGTGTGTTTATGTGGGTATGTAAGTGTTCGTGTGCATGCGTCTGCTTGTGTGCAAAAGTGTGTGTGTGCCTGTGAAAAATTATGTGCTCCTGTGTGCTTGTGTATGTGAGGGAGGGATGTGTATGTGTGAGAGTGTGTGTAGTTGTGTGTGTCTGTATGCGTGTATGTGCATGTGTGTGCGCGTATTTGTGTGTAAACATTTGTATTACCATGTGCGTGTGTTTAAGTGTAAGTGCGTGTGTGTGAATGTTCGTGCATTTTTTGTGGATGCGACTGTGTGTTTATGTGGGTATGTAAGTGTTCGTGTGCATGTGTCTGCTTGTGTGCGAAAGTGTGTGTGTTGACTACCTGAATGCCTATATGTGTGTTTAACTGGTGTATGTGTCTTTGCGTGTCTGTCACTCTGTGCGTGTGTGTTCAATCTCAGACAATCTCAATATAGATGCGATTGAGGGCAAATCTGACAAAATTAATTCAATAAACTGAGTCCTAATTTAATATTAGTATCAGAGAAAGCAGTTTTGGATAATTTCAAGTCCTGCGACTTGAAAAACATGTCTTTATAAATATGTGAAACTGCAAAACTTAACGCAACACTTGATTCAGATAATCATATAACAACAACGAACCAATAATTGAGACAATCTCAAAATAGAAACGGTTGAGGGCAAATCTTTAAATATTAATTCAACAAAATGAGTCCTAATTTAATATTAGTATCAGAGAAAGCAGTTTTGGATAATTTCAAGTCCTGCGACATGAAAAACATGTCTTTATAAATATGTGAAACTGCACAACTTAACGCAACACTTCATTCAGATAATCATATAACAGCAACGAACCAATATTTGAGACAATCTCAAAATAGAAACGGTTGAGGGCAAATCTTTAAATATTAATTCAACAAAATGAGTCCTAATTTAATATTAGTATCAGAGAAAGCAGTTTTGGATAATTTCAAGTCCTGAGACTTGAAAACATGTCTTTATAAATATGTGAAACTGCACAACTTAACGCAACACTTGATTCAGATAATCATATAACAACAACGAACCAATAATTGAGACAATCTCAAAATAGAAACGGTTGAGGGCAAATCTTTAAATATTAATTCAACAAAATGAGTCCTAATTTAATATTAGTATCAGAGAAAGCAGTTTTGGATAAATTCAAGTCCTGCGACTTAAAAACATGTCTTTATAAATATGTGAAACTGCACAACTTAACGCAACACTTGATTCAGATAATCATTTTTAAGCAACACAAAATTTAAAGCAACAATAATTGGGCTGGTTTTTTTATAAATGGAGAAACATTTTCACAAGTCGATGCGTTTTCAGAATCCTGGAGGATTGTTTTCCTCGTCCTGAGAAGACGCATCATTATTGGTCATGTCTACGACATCAATACTTCTTCGTGCAGTGGATTTCAATTCATTTCCCCGATTGTTGAGACTCGTCTTTGCTAACTCGTACATATGGACCCAATTCGATTCGTACTTTAGTCGGAACAGAGCTAAACAAAAAGCAGTTCTTCGCTTTTTTTAACTAAACTATTCAAGTTAAACATTTCCTGGCCTGTGATAGGGAACCAATATTGCCTTTAAAAATTCTTTTTTAATCAATTTTTATCAACTCTCTATCTTCCTCCAACGTTAGAAGTCAATGTTTTGTTCTCATTAAAAATTAGTGAATAATTCAACTTATTTTGACAACTGATGTCCAACAAAATTGTGTTTACTTCATATAGAGCTACAAAACTTACTTCATCTGTTTTCGTAACCGTTTTCTTTTTAATTTTGATTTCTCTATTTATTTCGTTCTTTCCAGCTTAAAATGTCCTCCAACATTTCAGCATGCTTATATTCAGCTTTTTATATAAGCTCTGTAACCTCCTCTAGCGCTACAAGACAGCTGCTAAAACTCGCATTACTCGCTCAAATCAGATAAATTATCATTTATTGAGGAACCATTGAAGCTCTCTTTGCGAATCGGGCTGAAGTCTTTTCGGGGCTCTATATTTTTCATCGCTTTGCCCTTCGGTGAGAGCATATGCCGCTTCAGCTCATCCTCTGTCCACAGCTTTCTTGCTGCTCTTCGCCCTAGTATTTCCGCCGTTGCTCCCTGAATTAAAGCAAGGTCTTCGCCATCACTTGGTCCCTTTGTTATCAGAATTGCTGGTTCTCCACTTGCATTGCCGAAACTGTTAAGCGTATCTTTCAGTTCGTTCAAGCAGTTCTTTATCATTTCCGCGGCGTCCATGACTCTCTCAGAAGCTGCAACAATAGAATTAGCTGCCTTGAGCTCAACCTCTTCCCGTGCATCAAAGGGCACCACTGTTCTACCCCTCTTAACTTCTCTGCCATCAGCTGGAGTTGATGGCGTTGCTACCTCCTCGCAACTCCTTTGAGTGTCCACTCGAGATGACGGACCAGGCGTCTAAAATCAGTCTGGCATGTCTCACTGCAGAATTCCTCAAGACAAGACCTATTCTTATTTTCAAAACAAACCCTTAGTTTTATGAGCGTCACAAACCTCGTTGCCCTGCAATCCCCTGCAGTTCACGGCTCCATCCTGAGCAACCTTCTCCAATTCATCAACCTCATCGTCACTTAGAACAACGCGAACTTTCTCGCCATTTTCTATTTCTTGATCCGGAAGGAAACTTCCGTCATCCAGCTCTTCTATAGGCTCATTGTTTCTTATTTGCATACTCACGTCCATTGCGCGCTTCTCAACTAACGATTTCCGACCCGTCATCAGTACGGTTGCTTCCCATATGAAAGATTGAGGATCGGGATCTCTTTCGCTTAGTTTTATTTGAATTCTGCTATTTGTCTGAAATCAAACCTCTTATTTTTTTGCTGTTCATTCTAACCTAAATTTTTTTATCTTTTTGTTTGTTTACTCACTTTAATTTCAGGTCGCTCAGCTACTTCCAAGCATATGCTTCTATGAAGAGACCAAACGACGCAACAAGTACGATTGCTGAACAGCAACAGCCAAAATCTGTTTTCAAGATTCTTCCTTGCTATCGCAGTTGCCTCCTCTCTGTCTTGTCTACCCCCAATAGTGAAGCCACGGTTAACACGCTGGCCAAAATCCTAGTGCAAACAGGAAAATAAATTTCGCAGCTGTTAAAAACCAGAAAAGGCCGATAATAGCCTTAGCTCTTTGGGGCTATTATTAAAGAAAAAAACATTAACGATAAAACAGCATGAAGTTCACAAATTCAAATTTTGCAGCAAAAACACTAAGAGAAGGCCAATCATAGCCTCGCTTTATAATAATCGCGGCTACTAATAAAATTTATGCACTGAAGTCATAAAAAACAGAACCAGAAGAATGACCAGGAACCCGTATTGTTATAATGACAAATTTCAGAACCGATGACTAATAAGTATTAACTAACATTCGCTGCCTCATTGAAGGGCTGCTGAGTGTAAACCGTGAAATTGGAGTCATCACTGCCAGAATCGCCATGCATTAAGTTCGGGCTACTCATATTCATTGGTTGTTTCCTTACATAACTGCTATGTCCTCCGACATAGTTCATGTTTTTAGAGAACTTTGATGGTCGCGACATTTTTAATCGTTAAGTTCTTGGTGACACTTCGATCTGAAATTGAGGAAATTGATTTGGTGTTATGAAATAGCAAATGACATTCACCGACGTCAGAATATCAATTAAACGAGCGAGGGCATTTGTAAAAAAAATTTGGCAAATTTCATATGAATTGCTCAAAAAACAATAAGCCGTGCGAGTTCAAAAACAATGTCTTAAGCAGTTTTCAATAATTTCATGTCCTGCGACTTGAAAAACATGTCTTTATAAATATGTGAAACTGCACAACTTAAAGCAACACTTGATTCAGATAATCATGACAACAACGAGCCAATAATTATGACAATCTCAAAAAAGAAACGGTTGAGGGCAAATGTGACAATATTAATTCAACAAAATGAGTCCTAATTTAATATTAGTATCAGAGAAAGCAGTTTTGGATAATTTCAAGTCCTGCGACTTGAAAAACATGTCTTTATAAATATTTGAAACTGCACAACTTAACGCAACACTTGATTCAGATAATCATATAACAACAACGAACCAATAATTGAGACAATCTCAAAATAGAAACGGTTGAGGGCAAATCTTTAAATATTAATTCAACAAAATGAGTCCTAATTTAATATTAGTATCAGAGAAAGCAGTTTTGGATAATTTCAAATCCTGCGACTTGAAAAACATGTCTTTATAATTATGTGAAACTGCACAACTTAACGCAACACTTGATTCAGATAATCATTTTTAAGCAACACAAAATTTAAAGCAACAATAATCATTGGGCTGGTTTTTTTATAAATGGAGAAGCATTTTTACAAGTCGATGCGTTTTCAGAGTCCTGGAGGATTGTTTTCCTCGTCCTGAGAAGACGCATCATTATTGGTCATGTCTACGACCTCAATACTTCTTCGTGCAGTGGATTTCAATTCATTTCCCCGATTGTTGAGACTCGTCTTTGCTAACTCGTACATATGGACCCAATTCGATTCGTACTTTAGTCGGAACAGAGCTAAATAAAGAGAAGTATTTCGAAATATTTTAACTAAACATTTCAAGTTAAACAATTCCTGGCCTGTGACAGGGAACCAATACTGCCTTAAAAATTCTATTATTCAATTAGTGAATAATTCAACTTATTTTGACAACTGATGTCCCTCAAAAATGTGCTTACACATCATATAGAGCTACAAAGCTTAATTCATTTGTTTTCGTAACTGTTTTCTTTTAAATATTAATTTCTATTTCGTTCTTTCCAGCCTAAAATGTCCTCCAACATTACAGCTTGATTTTATTGAGCTTTTTAAATTAGCTCTGTAACGTCCTCTAACGCTACAAAACAGCTGCTAAAACTCGCATTACTCGCTCAAATCAGATAAATTATCAATTATTGATGAACCTTTGAAGCTCTCTTTGCGAATCGGACTGAAGTCTGTTCGGGGTTCTACATTTTTCCTCACTTTGCCCTTCGGCGAGAGCATATGCTGTTTCAGTTCTTCGTCCGTCCACAACTCTCTTGATGCTCTTCGCCCTAGTATTTGCGCCGTTGCTCCCTGAACTAAAGCAAGGTCTTCGCCCTTACTTGGTCCCTTTGTTATCAGAAGTGTTGGTTCTCCACTTGCATCAAACAGCTTAGGGGTAGGAAGCATCACACCCAGTTTAGAAATCTCCGCAGTCTGAAGCCAAAAAGTTGTTGTCTTTACTCAAAACAACGGTTCGACAAGCAGAATATTAATAGAAACCCGGTATTAAGAGATTGCTAACCAATTGTTTGACAGCATACGCGGAATGGACTATTTCTCTGTGATTCCTATTGGCCAAACTGCTAAGCGTAGGTTTCAGTTCGTTCATACAGTTCACTATTATTTCCGCGGCATCCATTATTCGTTCAGAGGCAGCAACAATAGAATTAGCTGCCTTGAGCTCAACCTGTTCTTCTCGTGCACATAAGGGCCCGACTGTTTTGCCCCTTCTAAACTTTTTCCCATCGGCTGGAGTTGATGATGACATAGCTACTTTCTCGCAACTTCTTTGAGTGTCCAATCGAGATGACGGACCGGGTGTCTAAAATTAGTCTGGCATGTCTAACTGCAGAAATCCTCAAGACAAGGCTTATTCTTACTTGATTTGAAAACAAAAAACCTCATTTTTAATAGTGTCACAAACCCCGTTGCTTTGTATTCCACTGCAGTTGACGGCTCCTTCGTCCTCTGCACCATTCTCTAATTCTTCAATTGTCTGCGCAACCTCATCGGCACTTAGAACCACGCAAACTTGCTCGCCATTTTCCGTTTCTTGAACCGAAAGGAAACTGCCGTCATCAAGCACTCCAATAGGCTGATTGATTTCTTTTCTCTCTTCAGAGGTGCCTACTTCAGAGCTACAGCCTAATTCGAGCCTTTTCTTAGTGCTTTTTGGTTCTTGAGCAGATTTCAAAAGTATTTGATTTACACTCTCGTACAAAGTTAAATCAGGATCATGAATGTCTACAATTGGCTGAAAGTCTGGATCACCAATGTTGTTTTTTATTTGCATACTTACGTCCATTGCCCGCTTCTCAACTAACGATTTATGACCCCTCATCAGTACGGTTGCCTCCCATATGAAAGATTGCGTATCAGGATCTTTTTCGCTTAGTTTTATTCGAACTTTGCTGTTTTCCTAAAATCAAACCTTCCTAACTAATTTTTCTTAAGCTGAAGTTTCATCTTTTGTTTTTTACTCACCTTAATTTCGGGTCGCTCAACTATGTCTAAGCAGATGCTCCCATGAAGAGACCATACGACGGAACAAGTACGATTGGCGAACAGCAACAGCCAAAATCTGTTTTCAAGTTGCTTCCTTGCTATCGCAATTGCTTCATTTCTTTCTTGTCTACCCCCAATACTGAAGCCCCGGTTAACACGTTGGCCCAAGTCCTAGTGCAAACAGGAGAGACTATTTTAATTAATTGAAGTTTCTAGTTTTGTTTTTCGATACTGAGTCTGCGTACTTT
>NW_027452420.1:0-21303 GCF_964194025.1 Convolutriloba macropyga | reverse complement strand
TGTCCAGTTAGTGTAATCGCCCTAAGCAACGAATTTTGAAACGTACAGACTTTTTTGCCAAAGTCGGTTTAACGGCACCTAAAAAGGTCAAACGAGTGAAACTAACTCAATCCGGGTCCAGTAGCTCCAGCTCTCATCAGCTGTCCGTCCTGCTCAAAGTATCCTATCTCAAAATAGTCAAACATGGCAGCACACTTTTTGGACACTGCTGCATTATCTGCTTGAACCTGACATCCAATTGCCAGCTGGAACGTGTTGTGATGATCTATGATCTCCGGAGGCTGTCCCACTTTGTACCAGGTGAAACAGTAGCCCCAATCAGGGGTAAAATTTTTGTCACCTGTCAGTGATCCGAGAGTTGAGAGCTGTTGGGGGCTCAGTTCACGCATCACCACATTGTTGACAAGCTCATGGACAAAGTTTTCATCTGTATCGCAGGGTCCAGAAAAAAGTGAAGACTTTATATCTCCGTATACTCCATAATTATCTGTGAAAAATGAAGCGTAGTTTATTTGGTTGCCTCCATCTGCTATCCACTGTTGAACGATACCTGCGTTGTCTGCTTCTGAGTCATATGAAGGTAGTAAAATGGTATTAAATAGAGAGAGCTGTGATAAAGGGTAACCATAAAAATGTGAAAAATAAGCTGCATAGTTTGCTATCAAGCAGATTGTATCATAGTGTGGATTCAAGTTAAAAATATTTGAGTACAAAACGCAATCGAGATCAAACATTTGATCATCCCTGTCGATTTCAATCAGACCCATAGCAAGCACAGGTGTTTGCGGGTTGTTGAAATCATCACCATTGACCATAGCGGGTGCAGTTTCAGGTGCTCCAGAGAATCCAGGGATAATATATCCATTTGCACACACCAGTTATTTGGCTGTAAGAAGTGCCTCCGAATTTGAATGCAGAGTTGGTTGAACTGACGAAAATCTGACAAGCATCCTTATTGCGATCCAAGACATGGTAGCTGTATTGGTAGTTGGCCATGCTGAATTTCATAGGGCCACCAACATTGATACGGACTATTGCTTGGACGAAATATTTATTCGGGTGTATCATTGCGGCACAGACAAACAGGACATAATATACACTTTCCATTACGCTAGTGGTTCTTTAAGAGGTTTCTAAAAAAACTTCTGTGATTAAAAAATTGAACCACTTTTAAAATCGGGAAAAAAGAATACTCTTTGGGGATTTCATTACGAATCCGCACCCCAACTAAAGTGGATAGGCCAATGGTCCCTTTCTGCAACTCATTTCCCACAAAATTGTCTTAATAACTGTAAAATAGAATTGCGCTGTGAAATACAACAAAGTAACAACTTCGTCACTTTGTCATTTTGTCGACATAATCATTTTGTCTTCGTTCGATTCCACAACGCAATTATATATTTTGCACACAATTAATTATACTGATTAAAAAACTAATCATTTGATTTTTAAAATGCTATTGAGCATATATATTAACCCCCCAGCCCTGTTTTGCTTTCGAATGTCAACTAATCCAATTGGATCAGAATGCCTGAGCCAAATAATGACAGATTTTGGTAGAAGACATGAGCTCGTTGCAGAAATCTACAAAAGGGCGTAGGATATTAGGCGAAAGCTCAGTTAGGCGAAGCTAATTTTCGTAGCTACAAGACAAAAATTTTCAAAAAACTTTTTGTAGAAGTTAGGCGAAAACCAATCAAAACAAATAGAGATGGTTCTTCAAAATCCAGTTGAAGCTATATTGTACGCAAGTTTCCCTTACAATTGTCTTTGCATGAATCTGAATTAATGAAGGACTTGTACAATGTACTATTTTTAAAAGTATTACTTTATTTCTACACCCTTAATATCAAAAAATAGAAGGAAAAAACAGTGGAGAACATTAAAACAAATGGTTGCTTTACTCTAAAGATTTCAGAGCTGTGGGATGCAAAATTGTTCGAAAAAAGTTTGCATAATTGGGAAATGAACCTCAACAAAAGTATTGCAGAATTTATAAAATTCTCAACGGTGTTTTTGTAAGCTATAATCATGTAATGACAATCATATACGTGACAATTGAGTACTTCATTGCTTCAAGTGTTTCTTGAAGTACCATCTATAAGTGTTTTAATTGTGTTTTCCCTAATTTCCACAAAACGTTAAGAGAAAATGTTTGCCTATTGACTCCGAAAATTAGCTTCGAGTATTCAAGCTTAATTGTGTTATCTCATCATCTTTTACAATGTAAGCTCAGAATTTAAAGTACGGTTTAATGTAGTACCCCCTATAAACAAAGGAAAAAATAATTGAATGAATTTAGAAATGGTTGATTTAGGTCTCGGGCCGAGGCTTGACCTTTAATCCATCCCTAATCAGCTGGGAATAGGTGTAATGCGTTCTCTACTCCTATTTATCGGGGAAAAGAGTGTAAGAGTATAATTTTAATAAATTACACTTTTTCCACTCTTTTCTCAACTATTTTTTACACTCTTTTCAAAGACTTTAATTTAGAGTGGATTGATAAGAACTAACGGTGTAACAAACTTTTTTACACACTTTGCATTCTTTTCCATGTCATTTTTGGGGAAAATCCTTGGCCCGGTTTGATAATATAGTTTGGTAATAGTTTTGATCAAAATTTCTGATTTACTTGAAGAGCGGCAACTAAGAGGGAATTTGATGGCCTTGAAAGGAAACACATTTAACCATGGATAATCTCGCTAAGATCTTGCCACGACGTTGCATGACAAGATATTATCAGGATATAAACTAACGTGAAAGTTTCTGTATGCCTGTCAAGAAACTTGGGAAGATTTACTTGGGAAAAATTAACCATGACCTGGCAAGACAAATGAAGTTTTAAAACTTCCATAGCACTCGTAAGTGCACTCGGTAAAATGGCTAAAAATTAGGGAAATACATTTGTTAAGCATTAAACATCAATAACATTTTAGATATTTTTTTGAGACAAAAAGAAAAGTCATATCTTACTGGACCCAGCAAAACCAAAACTCCGGCTCAGAACTCCGATTCTTCGTATCATGCAAGTATTATGAGCTTGTATCAAGTTTCGAATCACCGGGAACAGTAAATGTAAGATAATACATTTTTAAAAAACCATATTAAATCTGCATATAGGTTTTCAGCTATCATTATAAACATGAAAACAAAGCTCTGAAAGAGAACAAAATAAGTGCGACCGACTTTTACCCGTGGCATTTTAAAAGTAGGGAAAGCTGAGAAAATATTAAGATGATAAAAATCTTTGATATTTAATTATCTTCCTGATGAATTTTTCAGATTTGACAACGAATTCGAAGACATAGCAGTGAAAATCCTGAATAACAACCCAAAAAATTAAAAGAAAACCAAAGCAGTCAACCTTCTGAAAAAGCAGTCAAAAACGTCAAAAGTCTTAATTGACGACTTGAGTTCAGGAAAATTGAAAATGACAGCATTCCAAAAAAACTTAAAATGTTTATAATATAATGGCAAATTTGTCTCAACCTTGCAAAAGCAATAAGCCAGCAGATATCGGAATGCACATAAAAGAAACAGAGGAGAAAACAACAGAAATGCTTTTTAAATTGACTAAAATAAAACCCATGTCCTTAAAATACCAAATCCATGCCACCAAAATTATTCTACTAACACAAAAACAAGCTTGGTATTGTTTCATTGGCGCCTAAATATTGCCAAGTCGGAAAAGGACAAGAAATTTCACGAACATGAAATAATGCCAAATTTCTGCTAAAAATTGCAAATTTCCTCATCAAAGTACCTTCAGAACTTTTCCGTAACTCATCTTTTTGACCTCGAAAAAATTCACTGGACACTAGAGATCGAAAAACTAAACAAATTACAAATAATTTCAAAAAAACAAAAAATTGGCAGACTTTAAAAAAAATTAGCTTAAATTCCTCAGATTAATAGCTTCAACACTATTTAGTTGTCAGAAAAACCCACCAGTCATCATATTAAAACACATAAAGAACTTCATTGCCACCTAGGGACCGCAACTCTCAAAAAATGACAAATATTTTTAAAAAACAAGAAGAAATTGACAACAAGAAGAAAATTTGCTAAAACATCTCAGATTTAAAAATTCAAAACTATTCTTCTGTCAAAATAGAAACTACCCATTATTATAATCAAAACCATGCAAAGCTTCATCGGTCCCTAAAGACCAAATTACTCAAAAAAGACAAAATTTTTTAAGAAACATGAAAAATTGGCAAGTTTTTAAAAAAAATTGCAAAAACTCTTCAGTTTCATATCTTCAAATCTAAATAGTTGCCACAAAAATTTAACTAGTTTTACCTCTTCGAACCCATGAAAGTCTTCATGGCCTCTTAATATCAAAAAAACTCCAAAATTGAAAAAAAAAAACATTCAAAAAACATGGAAAAAATTGCAGACTCTAATAATATATTACTAGAATGCCTCATATTGAAATCATCAAATTTAACATGTTGTCACATAAGACCATTCCCTAACCCATCTTCAAGCTCTGAAAAAGATTCTTTGGCCCTTAAGATAAGAGAACATTAAAAATAATTTAAAAAAATCCTGAAAAACTTGAAAAAAATTGCAAAAAATTACGACAAATTTTTAGAAATAAATTTGGATTACCAAAACACATAAATCAAAAAGATTCTTGAAAATCTATTCTAGCAGGCAGAAGACTACTAGGAGCTTCAACCAATGTCAGTCGAACGCTCGTTTAGGAAAAAACTAAATAAAGAAAAACTATTCATGAAAAACAGGAAAATTTTTTGTGGTCAAAAACTCCAAAAAAGGACTTTTCACCTTGAAATTGGCTCTGCTAGCAACTTCAGTACATAAAACTCTTAAAAGTCTCTTAAGGTACACTGAGGGCAAAAATGTAATTCGAAATGTCAACACTTCTAGATTAATAGTGTTGAATATCGTTCTTTACCAAATGTGCTGCAAATTCGCTTCAGTTTTCAGATGTCAACTTGATGAAAACCAAAGTGGAAAATTTTTTATTCTGCGAATGAATTTAGCAACACCACCAAAAATCTCTATTGATGACCAGAGTTTTAGATATTGAAAATGACAAAATTCCGGAAAGCATGAAAAAAACTTTAATATGATCGAAAATTGTCTTTTATTAACAACGAAATTTTCATATGTTTGTCACCAAGACCAAATCATTCTAGCAAATACTATTCGGTAACCCAAATTGGAGCCCTCGAAAAGAATCACAGGCCACTAAAGATTATAAAAATCAACAAATAACAAACATTTTCAGAAAACATGAAAAAATGGTAAAACTTTAATTAAAATTTGTTTAAATTCCTCAAAAAAATCTTCAAACTATTTAGTTGCCACAAAAAACCAGCCATTAACTGCAATAAAACCCATAAAAACGTTTTTTGGCCCCTGGAGACTGAAACACGCAAAATATGACTACCATTTTCAAAAAACATGAAGAAATTGACAATTTTTGATAAAAGTTTGCTAAAATTCCTCCAAAAAAATCGTCCAGAGTCCCCTCTTCAATTCCGTGAAAAGCTCCATTGGGCTCTAGAGAAAAAAACTCTAGAATTGACAAAAAACTTGAAAATGAAATAAATTGCAATTCTTAATGAAAATTTGTTTGCAAAAATACCTCATGATATAATCGAATCATCAAATTAAATTTATTGTCACCTAAGACTACTACTTAACCAATTTTCAAGATTCTTTGGCCACAAAAGATCAAAACGCATGAAAAAGTCCAAAAATGAAAAAAAATTCCCTGAAGACCGAAACACGCAAAATATGATTAACATTTTCGAAAAACATGAAGAAATTGATAATTTTTGGTAAAAGTTTGCTAAAAATTCCTCCGAAAAAATTATCCAGATCTCCCTCTTCAATCCCACAAAAAGCTTCTTTGGCCTCTAGAGAATGAAAAACACTAAAATTAACAAAAACTTTTGAAAAAAAAGAATAAATTGCAATTCCTAATGCAAATTTTCAAAAATACCTCATAATAGAATCATCAAATTTAATTTTTTGTCACCTAAGCTACTACTTAACCAATCATTAAGGTTCTTTGGCCACTATAGATCAAACAACTTTAAAAAATGCCAGAAAATGCGAAAAGCTTGAAAGAAATTGCAAAAATCACAACAAATTTCTATAATTATGTTTGGAATACAAAACAGATACATCAAAAAAGATTGCTGAAAATCTACTCTAGCTGACAAAAGACTACTAGGAACTTCAACCAATGTCAATTTTACACTACTTTGGCAAAAACTCCAAAAATAGACAGAAAAATTTGAAAAACAGGACAACGTTGTTGTCAAAAGCTCCGAAAACTGATTTTTCACCAAACTTAGACGCTGCTAGCAACTTCAATCTATTGACCACTTCATTCATAACTAAGGATTGCCTTGGACCTCTACAGCAACTTAATGCCCACTGACCTTCACCAGTTCATCTCGTTTTGAAAGCCAAAAAGTGAGAAAACATCAGAAAGCCTCGGAAAAAAGTGTGAAAACATCAGAAAAAAGTGTGGAAAAATTAGCCGGCAGAATACCGGAAACAACTCGAAGAGTCGTGCAATAAAAACTTTTTAATCCCAATTATTTCTGAAATATCAAAAGAAATACAAACTTTGCAATACAGCGTTGAAAACAAGTTTCATGTAGAGTAGAAATTTGGGTAAGTGGTGTGGATAGATCCGTGGTTGTAGGTGGGGGTGTGGTGTGGGAGGCCGGGAGGTGGAGCAAGGGTTTTTGAGGGGAGACTCTGGGGGTTAGAAATGAGGTATTGCGGCTGCTTAACAATCTCAGTGGAACGGAAATATCACAGCCAGGTTCTCCAGGTTTACGCCGGCCTGGTTCTTTACAGGGTTTGAATGAATATTAATCTCGTCGAAACAATTAGTCTCTCGGAGGTATTAAAGGACTGTAAGTTTAGTTTTGATTATAGTTAAGAAAACCCTTAGTTATAATCTATGTTAAATATCGTGCTGAAGTTTGTAAGGTTTCAGCCAGTTTTAGTAATGTTGCTATCTTCTCGTCTCGTAAGCTCAACTAACTTTAAACTCACAAGATCTTAAGATCTCGTAAAGTTTAGAAAAAGTGTTAAAGTGGTTGAATAATCAAATTTTAGTCCAGAGTTAAATCATTGTTTACATAGTAAATATCAAATTACTGCAAAACTTGCTTTAGTTGACATTAGCACGGATGATCATTTCGTAACTCTACAGGCCTCAGATGTAGGGTATTTGACCATTAATGATCACTTGCAGCATCATAGAACAGAAAACTTAAAATTTAACTTTAAATGACAATATATCAAAAAATCCCAATTTTGCAACATATAAGTGTTAATAGCCACACTGCGGTTCTGATGCCATAACGATCGGTGGGTCCATGAATAGATTCGAGGTCACCCTAACAGTGTGTTATAACCTCGGATTCCTCAGGCTTTCCTTTCAAAAAATGGAGGGAGTTGTACAAATTCTTGGTCCCAACTTGTGAAACTTTTCAGTTTTGACCAATTTTGAGTTTTGAAAATTTCTAAGTTTTTTCAGCTTCAAAAGTTATTTCTTGCTGTCTGATGTCTTTTGTAGCCGATTCGAAATGGGGCCGACATTTAGATGCGACTTCTTTAGGATCAAAAATTCCAGAATTGACCTTTTCACATTGGAAATTAACATAATTTCCTAAATACTATACAATACAAACTAAGGAGATAGATACATAGCATTTGGAGATAGTCGCCGGCTAGGACCAGAGTGTTGGGAATTTGCAGACACTGCCGTTTTTTCTAGCTCAAGTCTTGATCCAAAACTTTCGACCCAGATGCTCTTGAGTTTGCTTTTGTCAGCTCAACTTCCAGCTGCCTTTGCTCCTCAACAGACTCCGCTTTCTCCCATTCATTTTCAAGCTCCCGCTCATGCTGTCGCAAACGCGATTCTTCTCGCAACGACGAAGCTACAATTCCTAGAGCTCCTGCTCTTACTCCAATTGACGCTTCCACAGTCGTTGCTCTGCTACTTTCTTAGCTCTTAGGTTTGCAATTTCCATTTCATTGATCTCTCGCCTTTTCGATGATGGCAATTTTGCGATACTGGTTTCTTTTCTACTGCGTCGAGTAGCAGAATGCTTGAAGAAGATCTCAACAATCCCTTTGACCATTTCCAATGCTTCATTTTCTTTATCAAATACCATCTACTTTGGTTCCATATCACCATCCAATGTGGATGAGACCAATGATGTTTGGTTTCCACAAAACTTTCGGTGCCCGTACTGCTGAATCAGATCCCCATTGTAACTGCTACTATTACGGAGCTCCTCAAACTCTCGGATGCAATCTTCTCGATTTATCATTCGAATCCATTCTGCGTAGATTTCACCTAGATTTCTTACTAACCATTACGACTGATTACACAAATTCTTTTTTTGGAGTCGCTTAAGTTTTCTGTTTTCAACTTCTCCGAATTCGATATTGAATCAAAATTGGGGAAACAACTTTCACTGATTTGTATGCACGAAATCTGTCTTTACAACAGCCCTGGAATTCTTTGTGGAAACTCTCATTGGGTCGAAGAAATGGTAATTTGTCAACTACCCAACTCAAAACTTACTCTTTTCGCCTAACAAACGCTTGGCGTCATTGTCAAAAGTTTCTAAATACCTTGGTTTTATTACTAACCTCTGCTGATGTCTGTTGTCTTGTAAAGCGTCGTACGTCTCGAAGAAGCATCGATAGGGACTTCCGGCTGTCATTGATTTGTCTTGTGTCAGCTAGCCTTCTAGCTCGCTGAGGTGTCTGGAGTACAATTTGAGTAGGGTCAGCTTGCTCATTCTCTGACGTCTTGAGTTGACCATTCGACTTTCAATCAACTGTTTTACAGTAAATATTGGGCCATCGTAAGAATTTCGTTCTGGTCCATGAAATTGAATTAAATATTCGTTGCTGCTCGAGATAATTTCCGGGTCGGCGGTCAAAATGTAGCGGCTGCTCAAGATTCTAAGCGGAACCGAAGTATCACATCCTGGTACTTGAGTTTTATGCCAGCCTGTTTCATCAGAGGGTTCGATTGACTAATAATCTTGTCGAAACACTTAGTCGCTCGGACGTATTAAAGGACTGTAACATTAATTTTGGTTGAAGTGAAGAAAATCCTTAGTTATAATCTAAGTTCAATATCGTGCTCAGTTTCGTAAGGATTCATAAAGTTTTAGCAATGTTGCCAATTTCTCGTCCTGTGAGCTCAACTAATTTAAATCTCACAAGATCTTAAGATCTCGCAAAACTTTAGCAAAAGGATTAAAGTTGTTGAATAATCAAATTTTAGTCTAGAGTTAAGTCATTGTTTAAATAGTAAATGTCAAATTTTTGCAATACTTGTTTTTGATGACATAAGCACAGATGTTAATTTCGTACCTCTAAATGCCTCAAATGTAGGGTACTTGGCCTTTAATGATCACTTGAAGTACCATAGAATAAATATATTAGGAAAATTAACAAAAAATGACAAAATATCGAATAATACCAATTTCGCACCATATAAGTGATAATAGCCACACTTGTCGGTCTGATGCCAGAACGTTCGGTGGGACCATGCATAGCTCAGAGGTCACCCTAACCGTGTGCTACAACCTCGGATTCCTCGGATCCCAACCTGTAAAATGTTTCAGTTTTGACCATTTTTGGGTTTTGACAAATTCTAAGTTTTTTCAGTTTTAGAAGTTGTTTTTTTGCTGTCTGATGCCTTTTGTAGCTGATTCAAAGTGAAGCTAAGATCGCCTGTCCTGTTTTTGATCTCGGCGGTAACTTCACGACTGGCCGGTTCAGCTCTCCATTGGCCATTTTGGCTCTCGCTGATCGCACAACACCGTCGTTGCCAATGAAGATCTCAATGATTTGTTCAGTTTGTAACCACAGTGTTCCACTGAGTCATCTGTTAGCCAAACAATTTTACGTTCTTTCAGATTTCGCACATGTTCTTTTAACCACTTCAATCTCTGGCTCCATTGTGGAAGGTATTTGCGAGTCCATCTTTTCCAGATCAAGTCGGCATATGCTAGAGCCGTTTTGAAGGATTTTCTCAGATCATGGTAGCGTTCATTGGATGGCATGAATGAAGCACTCGCGTTCTCTCGGCCAAGCAAGAAATGATTTGGCGTAAGTGCCGTCAAGTCTTCAGGGTCGTCACTTACTGCTGTCAGGTGTCTTGCGTTGTGTTTGCTCTACACTTCATTTTGTGGTACTGAGTACCTCGTCGGTGAGGCTTCAGTTGTCCAAGATTGCAATCATTACTTTCTTGAAATTTTGAACTAGTCCCAAAGTGGAGCTCCAGGAGGATTGAATTTCCAGTAAACTCCCTCTGAGTTAAGTCGCTGTCAACCCTAGCTTTGTCCGATTCGTTTATGAATGCTCTCAGCTCATTGGCCGCTCCAACAAAGTTTTTTCCGCTGTTACTGATGATGGTGTTCGGGTATCCATGCATTGCCATGAATCTTGTCATTGAAGCTAGACATGACTCTGTGTTTACTGACTGTTCCACCGCGATATGTACTGCCCTGGTTGTTAGGCAAGTGAAGAGGCAGCACCATCATTTCAAGGTACGTCGTGGGGACCTAAATTCGAAGGGTCCGGGGTACACGACTCCGATATGGGTAAATGGGTTCATCAAGCCTTTCTCGGCGTAGATTCGCCATCGGTGGATGAATTGGGTAGGCATTCCAGTGCTGACATTAGACACATCCCGACTTGATTTTTGTTAACGCATTACTTATTCCGATGATCCACTGCTCTTGTTGAAGCATGTTTCTTACGTATTCTGCACCATCGTGTAGATTGTCACGATGCGCTCTCTCCAACAGAAGTTGTACGACTGGATGTTTTTGCTGTCAACAAAATTGGATGTTTTGCGTTTAAACAAGATTCCAATGCTTCAGTCGAATTTTCACTCAAATTGTTCCATGTTTCTCTATGAATAGTGACAATTTGGCAGATCTCGAGGTTTTTGAGACTTCTCGGCTGTTTGTTATCGGCTTCGAATTTTTCGGGAAGCTTTCGTTTTGAGCAAACCGAAAAAAAATGTATTCTGATTTGTGGATCTCGTTTCTTTTGAGAGGTCGCGTCTTCTTCGTCTTGAACAATAAAATTTATAATTTGTTTGAAGCTTATGTATCATCTCCGGTCAAACAGTTGGTCCAGTTTAGTTTCTGTGGTTACAGTACCGGTAGCTTGCTCAGCTTCAGTTTCGTTTGTTTGGCACCACGGCTTTGGCATTTATTCATCATCTTTCTGGTGCTATGCCGGCCCGTTTAACTACCCGGACTCCTTGAGGATTTTGATGGACCTCCCTCTTGTGCCATTAGCTGAAGGGTTTTCAGTGGCTTTGATAAGACTCCGTTGACCCATATAATAGCTTTCCATTATTTCTGCTGCCCTGTTGCCAAAAAATAAATGTTGTTTCCTGAGAGCTGACTGTAACCACTGCAACACCTTATATAAATCTGCCCAATGATCCAAAGATAAATTTTGTCAGCTTTCACATCATTTTTATCCATATCTGCCTTCTGAGACAAACTCCGTTCACGGCGGCTTGAGGTTTTTAACTTCGGAATTGTCTTGTATCTAATAGGCGCTACACGGCATTTTCCTATCACATAGGTAGGCTTCAACTTTGCTCTGTCGTGAATATATGCCACTACGCATATTGCTTCTTCTGGTGCGTCTGTGATAATATGGAGTCTCAAGCTTGTACATCAGTTTCCGAAATAAAGTCGATTTAACGACATCGGCTTGATTTCTCTCAACTCAGAGCACCATTTTCCTGCTCAGTTCCACGACAGACTATTACCCTGTCCGTGTCTACTTTCCAATTCAGTCCAAGGGTTGAGGAACAATGCGGCTCGGCCTCGAAAGTTTTTACAACTTCCGTTGATCTGTCTCCCTCTGGGATTTGTGACATGAATTCGTCGCCCTCGTTATCCATTTCGTCAAAATGAATACACCTTGCTAAGGAGTTTTCGAACTTTTTCGTACATTTGGTTCCACATCTTTTTTGCTTTGGTTCCATATCACCAGCCAATGTGGATGACACCAATGATGTTTGGTTTCCACAAAACTTTCGGTGCCCGTACTGCTTGATCAGATCACCATTGTAACTGCTACTATTACGGAGCTCCTCAAACTCTCGGATGCAATCTTCTCGATTTATCATTCGAATCCTTTCTGCGTAGATTTCACCTAGATTTCTTACTAACCATCACGGCTGATTACACAATTTCTTTTTTTGGAGTCGCTTAAATTTTCTGTTTTCAACTTCTCCGAATTTGATATTGAATCAAAATTGGGGAAACAGTTTTCACTGATTTGTATACACGAAATCTGTCTTTACAGCAGCCCTGGAATTCGTTGTGGAAACTCTCATTGTGTCGAAGAAATGGTAATTTGTCAGCTACCCAACTCAAAACTTACTCTTTTCGTCTAACAAAAGTTTGTCGTCATTGTCAAAAGTTTCTAAGTACCTTGGTTTTATTACTAACCTCTGCTGATGTCTGTTGTCTTGTAAAGCGTCGTACGTCTCGAAGAAGCATTGATAGGGACTTCCGGCTGTCATTGTTTTGTCTTGTGTCAGGTAGCCTTCTAGCTCGCTGATGTGTCTGGAGTACAATTTGAGTAGGGTCAGCTTGCTCTTTCTCTGACGCCTTGAGTTGACCACTCGACTTCTAATCAAGTGTTTTACAGTAAATACTGGGCCATCGTAAGAATTTCGTTCTGGTCCATGAAATTGAATTAAATATTCGTTGCTGCTCGAGATAATTTCCGGGTCGGCGGTCAAAATGTAGCGGCTGCTCAAGATTCTCAGCGGAACCAAAATATCACAGCCTGGTACTTGAGTTTTATGCCGGTCTGGTTCATCAGAGGGTTCAATTGACTAATAATCTTGTCGAAACACTTGGTCGCTCGGACGTATTAAAGAACTCTAACATTAATTTTGGTTGAAGTGAAGAAAATCCTTAGTTTTAATCTATGTTCAATATCGTGCTGAATTTCGTAAGGCTGCAGAAAGTTTTAGCAATGTTGCCAATTTCTCGTCCTGTGAGCTCAACTAATTTAAAACTCACAAGATCTTAAGATCTTGCAAAACTTAGCAAAAGGATTAAAGTTAGTAAATAATCAAATTTTAGTCTATAGTTAAGTCAGTGTTTAAATAGTAAATGTCAAATTACTGCAATACTTGCTTTTGATGACATAAACACAGATGTTCATTTCGTACCTCTAAATGCCTCAAATGTAGGGTACTTGGCCTTTAATGATCACTTGAAGTACCATAGAATTAATATATTAAGAAAATTAACAAAAAATGACAAAATATCGAATAATACCAATTTCGCACCACATAAGTGATAATAGCCACACTTGTCGGTCTGATGCCAGAACGTTCGGTGGGACCATGCATAGCTTAGAGGTCACCCTAACCGTTTGCTACAACCTCGGATTCCTCGGATCCCAACTTGTAAAATGTTTCAGTTTTGACCATTTTTGGGTTTTGACAAATTTTGGAAAAGTTTTTTCAGTTTCAAAAGTTGTTTTATTTTTGCTGTCTGATGTCTTTTGTAGCTGATTCAAAGTGAAGCTAAGATCGCCTGTCCTGTTTTTGATCTCGGCGGTAACTTCACGACTGGCCGGTTCAGCTCTCCATTGGCCATTTTGGCTCTCGCTGATCGCACAACACCGTCGTTGCCAATGAAGATCTCAATGATTTGTTCAGTTTGTAACCACAGTGTTCCACTGAGTCATCTGTTAGCCAAACAATTTTACGTTCTTTCAGGTTTCGCACATGTTCTTTTAAACACTTCAATCTCTGGCTCCATTGTGGAAGGTATTTGCGAGTCCATCTTTTCCAGATCAAGTCGGCATATGCTAGAGCCGTTTTGAAGGATTTTCTCAGATCATGGTAGCGTTCATTGGATGGCATGAATGAAGCACTCACGTTCTCTCGGCCAAGCAAGAAATGATTTTGCGTAAGTGCCGTCAAGTCTTCAGGGTCGTCACTTACTGCTGTCAGGGGTCTTGCGTTGTGTTTGCTCTTCACTACATTTTGTGGTACTGAGTACCTTGTCGGTGAGGCTTCAGTTGTCCAAGATTGCAATCAATACTTTCTTGAAACTTTGAACTAGTCCCAAAGTAGAGCTCCAGGAGGATTAAATTTCCAGTAAACTTCCTCTGAGTTAAGTCGCTGTCAACCTTAGCTTTGTACGACTTGTTTTTGAATGCTCTCAGCTCATTGGCCGCTCCAACAAATTTTTTTGCGCTGTTACTGATGATGGTGTTCGGGTATCCATGCATTGCCATGAATCATGTAATTGAAGCTAGACATGACTCTGTGTTTACTGACTGTTCGACTTCGATATGTACTGCTCTGGTTGTTAGGCAAGTGAAGAGGCAGCACCATCATTTCAAGGTACGTCGTAGGGATCTAAATGCGAAGTACACGACTCCGATATGGGGAAATGGGTTCATCAAGCCTTTCTTGGCGTAAATCCGCCATCGGTGGATGAATTGGGTAGGCATTCCTGTGCCGACATTAGACACATCCCGACTTGATTTTTGTTAACGCATTACTGAATCCGATGATCCAGTGCTCTTGTTGCAGCATGTTTCTTACGTACGTATTCTGTACCCTCGTGTAGGTTGTCACGATGCGCTCTCTCCAACAGAAGTTGTACGACTGGATGTTTTTGCTGTCAACAAAATTGGATGTTTTGCGTTTTAATCGAAATTCCAATGCTTCAGTCGAATTTTCACTCAAATTGTTCCTTCTTTCTCTATGAATACTGACAATTTGACAGATCTCGAGGTTTTTGAGACCTCTCGGCTGTTTGTTTTCGGCTTCGAATTTTTCGGGAAGCTTTCGTTTTGAGCAAACCGAAAAAAAATGTATTCTGATTTGTGGATCTCGTCTCTTTTGAGAGGTCCCGTCTTCTTCGTCTTGAACCTCAGTAGACAATAAAATTTCTAATTTGTTTGAAGCTAATGTATCATCTCCGGTCAAATAGTTGGTCCAGTTTAGTTTCTGTGGTTACAGTACTGGTAGCTTGCTCAGGTTCAGTTTCGTTCGATTGGCACCACGGCTTTGGCAATTTTTCTTCATCTTTCTGGTGCTATGCCGGCCCGTTTAACTACCCGGACTCCTTGAGGATTTCGATGGACCTCCCTCTTGTGCCAATAGCTGAAGAGTTTTCAGTGGCTTTGATAAGACTCCGTTGACCCATATAATAACTTTCCAATATTTCTGCTGCCCTGTTGCCAAAAAATAATTGCTGTTTCCTGAGAGCTGACTGTAACCACTGCAACACCTTATATAAATCTGCCCAATGATCCAAAGATAAATTTTGTCAGCTTTCACATCATTTTTATCCATATCTGCCTTCTGAGACAAACTCCGTTCACGGCGGCTTGAGGTTTTTAACTTCGGAATTGTCTTGTATCTAATAGGCGCTACACGGCATTTTCCTATCACATAGGTAGGCTTCAACTTTGCTCTGTCGTGAATATATGCCACTACGCAAATTGCTTCTTCTGATGCGTCTGTGATAACATGGAGTCTCAAGCTTGTACATCAGTTTCCGAAATAAAGTCGATTTAACGACATCGGCCTGATTTCTCTCAACTCAGAGCACCATTTTCCTGCTCAGTTCCACGACAGACTATGACCCTGTCCGTGTCTACTTTCCAATTCAGTCCAAGGGTTGAGGAACAATGCGGCTCGGCCTCGAAAGTTTTTACAACTTCCGTTGATCTTTCTCCCTCTGGAATTTGTTGTCTCTCGTTATCCATTTCGCCAAATTGAATACACCTTTGCTAAGGAGTTGTCGAACTTTTTCGTACATTTCGATTTTTTCTTGAGGTGTTCTGACTGACTTGAGCAAGTCTCCCATCTAGAAGTTTTGCTGGACAGCTCTGAAAAGATTTTTGTCGTCGTTCGCGTTATCATTCGCCACTTGATTAAAAGAGTAATTTGCACAAGTTGGCGTGCTCTTCTCCACCAAAACGTGTGGTGTATAATCGTAGACTTCTATGCCCTGCTTTGGATCTTCACGCCAGAGAAATAGTAGGCACCGGCTGTCATCGCTTGGGACAGAAACTTGAAGAAACGTTGCTTCTAGGTCGGCCGAAAGTGCTATTTGGTGTTCTCGGAAGCGAAAAATAATTCAGACCACACTCTGTAACAGACGTGGTCGAAATAGATGTTTGTCGTTGAAGGCTACATCCTAATAAATTTCTGCTGCTGTGAACATTCTTCTAACTTTCACAGGTTTATGCTGTTGATGACAAGATGATGTGGAGAACACCATTCAAGCTTGCCTTCGGTTTCATTCAGTTCATTTTGTTCGACTGTGCTGACATAACAAGCTTTAACGTCAATGTCAATGGTCTCCTGACAACATTTTCGTGACGTATTATCATACTGTAGGCGTTGTTCTAGGTACCCGAGTTGTCCCATAACAGATTAGAAGGTTTTGCGTAATTTTATCTCATCTTCTTGCCGCAAATGTCCAACTTCGTATCTTTCACCGCTGAAACGAATGGTTTGCTCCAAAGTTTTTATTGCTCTTTGTTCGACCTTCGAATGACCAATGACATTAGATTTTGAGTCGTAGGTTTCAAAGTCCCAGCACCTACTCAATTGGTTTTCTAACTTGTCCTCTGACACTGAAGTAGCTATAGTGGCAAGAGTTGCCGCTAGCTTCGCTGGTAGAAGATCACTTAAGGCGCATCCTAATTTCGATTGCAATCTCAGGGTACAGTTTTATTGTCTGACTTCTTAAATTCTAATAGGTGATGGATGTCGTAGCAGTCTTTTCCAAGGATTACTTGTACTTCGTTTAGACCGTAGCTTTACTTTCGCAAATTCCTCAAATGTGGGTAGCGATCTTCCAACCCTTGCAGACCTACAATCTGGTCAACCAACTTCAGTTTTTCTTAGACATAAAATTGAACTGTTTTCTACGGTTGAGACTTCTCGTGTGCTGAAACTGCTATCGGCACTATTTCCGTCTTGACATATTGTGATCCGCAGATTCCTGCTGCTGACTAGGAGGCCTTACGGCCCTGCAGTTGCACTAGAGATACGATTGACTTGTCTACAAATGAATTTCAGGATGCTGTATCACATATTGCCATTACGCTCAAGCTGTGGTTCCCAATCACCAGTTTGCTGCGCACTACAGTGAGTCCTCCTTGTGTGATCATTGCTGCTAATGCTGTTGTATCATCTGAGGCAACTGTTGCAGCCTCCTTCTTCCAGAAATTGCTTTGCAAAAGATTGTTTTGTCGTCTTACACAATTGGGCACGCTGCAGGTTCTATTTTGCGATCCTTTGACCGATAACCAGGTCTCAGACAATTGAAACACAATCTGAATTATGCATATGTTCTCGTCGTTTATTCAACTTTGATGATTTAAATTTATCGCAGCTCCAAATACCGTGCTGTCCATCTTTTAATGGAATTTTTATTTACTTAGTTTTGTAGGATCATCAGTGTTGGATGCAAAAGTAGTTCTTTTTTGTTTTTCCCGGCTTTGAAACTTGAAGATTGTTTGGTCTAACAAGTCTTCATGTTTGAAAGCTATTGATTCTAACCAATCTTTGAATACAATAAAGTTTGCTGCTAGTATTGGATAATCCTGTAGATGTCGTAGCCACTGCTCTTTAAGCTCAGGGGAATGTTTTCTGACTGCTCAACTCAGAATTCCCTCTGATTCCAGACCATGCTGAAATCCAAGTCGAGTCAATACTTTAACTGTGTTTGTGACTACGTTTGCAAAACGACCAATGCTGTCTACCTGGATAACTGTATAACTTCTTGAGTTATGAGCTATGACACTAGGTCTGCCAAACTTTTCGCGCAGAATGTCAAAAACTTTCTGCCTGACCCGTGAGGCCAGTCTTAAGACACTGTTTCTTCTCGGTAACGCTTAGCTTTTTTTGGACAACGATTACATCGAAAAAATCTGCCCACTCTGGCCACTCCAAGAGTCTCCTGAGAAATCCGCTAGCTTGATTATTGGATCACCACTCGGTTGGTAAATTACTTGTTGGGCAGTTTGGCTCACTGTTGTTTGGTTTTTGCTCTTCATTGATCTGTTGCGAGAATTGTGCTTGAGACTTTGGCTTCTTCGCCTGTTTTGAAAAGCTGCCGTTCCTTGTTGCTGGAACCTCGTCTTTGGCAAAAGCGTTTGTGGTTCTGTCACCGTAATTAATTTGAGGGTTTCTGGTTTTTAGGATGCTCGAAATGTGCAGTTCCGATGAGGAAAGACGTACGCCCGGTTGGAACAACGAAGAGGTTTTTGGGTAGGCACTGAAACGCTTGGCAACTCTGTCCTGTGTGGCATTATTAGGAGGTTGGATCACAACATTTGGAGGGAGTGTCTGGCTAGGACTAGACTGTTAGGCTACTGAATTTGCCGAGACTGCCGTTGTTCTAGCTTACGTCTCGATCCAACACTTTCGACCCAGATGCTCTTGAGTTTTCTTTTGTCAGCTCAAGTTACAGCTGCCTTTGCTCCTCATCAGACTCAGCTTTCTTCATTTCGTTTTCAAAGACAAAGTTCTATTTCCCCGAGCTCCTGCTCTAACTCCAATTGACGCTTTCACAGTCGTTGCTCTGCTACTTTCTTAGCTCTTAGGTTTGCGATCTCCACTTCATTGATCTCTCGCCTTCTCGATGATTGCAAGTTTGTGATACTGGTTTCTTTTCCACGAGTAGCAGATTCCACGATAGCATGCGTCGAGTAGCAGAATGCTTGAAGGAGATCTCAGCAATCCCTTTGACGTTTTCAGTTTCTATTGCTTTATTTTCTTTATCAAATACCATCTCGTTTTAGGTCCATATCACCAGCCAATGTGGATGACACTAACGTTGACTGGTTTCAACAATACTCTCGGTGCCCGTACTGCTTGATCAGATCCCGATTGTAACTGCTACTATTACGGAGCTCCTCAAACTCACGGAGGCAATCTTCTCGCTTTATCGTTCGAATCAATTCTGCGTAGATTTCATCAAGCTTTCCAACTAACCGTTACAGCTGATTACACAATGTCTTTTTTTGGAGTCGCATAAATTTTCTGTTTTCAACTTCTCCAAATTTGTTATGGAATCGAAATTGGGGCAACAACTTTCTCTGAAATGTATACACGAAATCTGTCTTTTCAACAGCCATGGATTTCTTTGTGGAAGCTCTCAATGTGTCGGAGAAATGGTACTTTGTCTACTACCAAACTCAAAACTTTACTCTTTTCGTATAACAAACGCTTGGTGTCACTGTCAAAAGTTTCTAAATACTTGGTTTTAATACTAAACTCTGCTGATGTCTGTCGTCTTGAAAAGCGTCGTAGGTCTCAAAGAAGCATCGATAGGCACTTCCGGCTGTCATTGTTTTTTATTTTGTCAGGTAGCCTTCTAGCTCGCAGAGGTGTCTGGAGTACAATTCGAGTAGGATCAGCTTGCTCTTTCTCTAATTTCTTGAGTTGACCACTCGATTTCCAATTAACTGTTTTACAGTGACTACTGGGACTTTTTTCAGCCATCGTAAGAATTTCGTTCTGGTCCACGAAATTGAATTGAAGATTCGTTGCTGCTCGTGATAAATTCCTCGTCGGCGGTCAAAATGTAGCGGCTGCTCAAAATTCTCAGCGGCACCGAAATATCGCAGCCTGGAACTCGAGTTTTATGCCGGTCTGGTTTAACAGAGGGTTCGATTGACTAATAGTCTCGTCGAAACACTTAGTCGCTCGGGCGTATTAAAGGACTGTAACATTAATTTTGTTAGAAGTTAAGAAAGTCCTTAGTTATTTTCTATGTTCAATATGGTGCTGAAGTTTGTAAGGCTTCAGCCAGTGTTATTGATGTTGCTAACTTCTCTTCTTGTAAGCTTAACTAACTTTAAACTCACAAGTATCTTAAGATTTCGCAAAACTTTAGCAAAAGGATTAAAGTTGTTGAATAATCAAATTTTAGTCCAGAGTTAAGTAATTGTTTACATAGTGAACATCAAATTACGGCAAAATTTTATTTTGTTAACATAAGCACGGATGTTCTTTTCGTACTTCTACAGGCCTCAAATGTAAGGTATTTGACATTTAACGATCACTTAAAGTATTATAGATTAGAAAAGTTTAAAAAATAAACAATAAATGAAAATTTATCAAAAAATAACAATTTTGAACCATATGAGTTCTGGCAGCCACACTGCCGGTCTGATGCCAGAAAGTTCGGTGGGTCCATGAAAAGCTTAGAGGTCACCCGAACAGTGTGTTATAACCTCGGATTCATCAGGCTTTCCCTTAAAAAAATGGAGGGCGTTGTACAAATTTTCGGTCCCAATTTTTCAGTTTTGACCAAATTTGAGTTTTGATAACTTTCAGTTTTCACCAATTTTGAGTTTCTGAAATTTGAGCTGTCTGATGTCTTTTGTAGCCGATTCGAAGAAGTGGGGCCAATATTTAGATGCGTCTTCTTTGGGCTCAAAAATTCCAGAATTGACCTTTTCACTTTGAACAATAACATCATTTCCTAACTACTATACATTACAAACTAAGCTATTTTCCGATGTTCAAAAATTGAAGTCAGCGTTATAAAGCAGGAATTATTGTTCGTTGACAGATGTCGAAAATACAAGTCATGAACAAATTGCTTCACCTATGAAAACCATAGCCGGAAGAAATCAGGAAACGACTTGAAATGTTAACTTAGTGGAAGTATTACCTTTTAAATCAGCTTGTTCCTACTAAATAGACTAAAAAAATTGAAAAATGATTATAGCCCATAAAACCAACTGAACTAAAAATTACACTAATCTTAGATATAAAACAAGCAAAAATTTTGTACGCAATTGAAAACATCAAAGGATGGAGCAGCAAAAATCAAGCCATGTTAGGCTCCCAAAACGTTATTTTGGATAAAAAATTGAACACGGAAGAAATGGCAAAAAATTGTTACAAAAAGTACTAATTTCCGTAAGTTGTCTCAATCAAAACACTATTTTACAATTAAGAAGCACAAATCAATTGGTAACAAAATAAATTTTGTAGCTATAACTATAAACACCAGTTGTGGCTTTAAATCACGATGAACAAGATCAAACTAAACAATGACCAAAAATTAATCGAATCGAAATTAATTGTGAAAAATACCAGAGACAGAAAAAATTTCGAAGCCAAAAATTTGAGTGTTTCCGAAACCAAGCCCTAAGAATATTCGCAGAAAATAGTGTTGTTCAAATTTTTGTAGAATTGAAGCTAGCAAAATCTCACTGCCGTATTATGTT
>NW_027452419.1:0-12834 GCF_964194025.1 Convolutriloba macropyga | reverse complement strand
ACATGGGTATCAAAGTGATCCAATGGTTTTCTTTATATTCTTTATATCAATTATTCATCAGGGTAATAGTCCTCCCCAGGTTGAGATGCCATTCGAAAGTGACCTCTGATCAGACCGTGCCAGGCAAAAGTAACCTCTGATCAGACCATCCCAGACCAAAGTATCCTCTGATCAGACTAAGGTGCGCTCGAAAAGACCTCTGATGAGACCAAATTCAGATCATTGTCCAGACAATTGTGCGAACATGGCCCAGAGCAGAATCAGACAATCATCAACACAATTGTGCGCTCAAAATCACTTATGGTCTGACTATTGTGCGCTCAAAAGTCACTCCTGATCAGACTATTGTGCGCTCAATCTCACCTCTGATCAAACTCAATTGCGCTCAAAACAGTCTGATCAGTAAATTGTTTTCAGCATGAACGAATTTTGATATAATATATTCATTTCAAAAAAATTGATGTTTGCATGATTAACTTCATCTAAAGAAAAGACCAGTCGAAAAGCAATGCTAAAGAAAAAATCTAACTGAGAAAAATTTATTTAGTATACATTAGTGCATATTTCGAACTCAATGGACGAATTTAGACAGCTTTCCATATAAAACGTCGTGTTCTACTGTTAATTAAAATGTCGTTTTAAGGGGATCTAGAATTTCTAGCAGCGTGACCCCTTTGTTTCTAATCAAAGCCATCAGACTTTATATGTGCCTGTGATCAGAAGGCTGCATTTTGTTGCCTCTTGGCAGAGCCAACGTCTCTCGGTTAAAAAAACAAAAATCTCAAAAAAAAAATTCAGCTCCATATGGTCTCTGATCAGACTAATGTGCGCTTCAATCCGCCTCTGATCAGACCATTCCCATCATGAAGTGACCTCTGATAATACCATCTCCAGACCGAAGTGACCTCTGAACATACCAACCCCTGACCGAAGTGACCTCTGATCATACTATCCCCAGACCGAAGTGAACTCTGATCATTCTATTGTGCGCTCCAACCAAATCCCAGACCCTGTAACTTTGTTCTGGGAACACATCGTGTGCGTTGCATTTGGTCTGATCAGAGGTCATATCCGGATAGCATCTCAAACTCGGTATCCTTCTAATATGTGTTTGAAAAAAAATTTTGCCGCACGTAAATCTATCTAGGGTTAAATACTGTACGAGATATGTGATTGCACAAAAAAATCAAAATCTGCAAACTTCCTATAATTGAAATTGTATTTGTAAACTAGCTTTTTTAACCAAGAATCTTTCAATTAAAACAATATTCTCTTTTTTTCAAAGTAGTTTAAATACAAAAATTTGAAGCATCTTTTTTATTCTATTGCATCAGAGTTAATACAAAACTAACAAAATACAGAACCTAATTCTATAGGTTTTAATTATGCAAAACAAGGACGTTAAATTTGTTCTCCTGATATTTGGTCTCTTGGCTATCATTACTTCACTTCAGCTTCTCGTCAGTAAGTAGATAAATTTGCGGTTATTTAAATCATAACAATCAGTGGGTCTTTTCTCTTTCGGACCCCCAGCCCAGTGAGCATAAACGTTTCATGAACCCAAGCGCACGTGCTAATTTCTTACATAGTAACGTGCTATATAATAACACATAATTTCTAACTGGCTTTTTAAAAAAAATACTGGTAGGGCCGAAACAGAATAGATCCCAATCATCTTAAATGAGACTTTCGAAACCGATGCTGACAGGAAGCCCTTTTCCACAGTTCGAGAGATTTTTTTAAAAATTATGCAAGAATTCCGGCAATCTTGTCAAACCTTTCAGTGCAATAAAGCCTACAAAACAATGCTCAAAAAATTACTGAAATGCGCTGAACCCCGATGAATTTTTAGCTCCTTGTCAAACTTTAAATTTAAGCAATAAAATCGCTGAAATTCCAGCGCAATTGTTTAATAGTTTTACAGCATTTCTCAGCGTTTTTCAGAGCCTTTTTTCCAAAAATGTGTACTATTCAAATGAGAAAAAATCAGCAGAAGGAATCAGGGTTCAAAGTCCTGAATAACAACTCAATGAAACCCGCTTAATCTGTGTAAGAGGTGAGCTGAAATGTTTTTTAGAAGGAATCACTGCAGTTTTATAAGAGAAAGGCAGAAAAAGGTCTTGCAATTTTTGTCGGAATTTTGCTTAAAATGCGCTGATCATACGTAGGGAATGTGCTGCATTTCCGCTGAAATTTCAAAGTTTCAGCGCATTCTCAAAATCTCAGCACATTTCAATGCAAAATAGGTTGTTTTAGATTATGCCATAACACTGAAAAGAGGAGCAATAAAAAGTGAGAAATCCCTGGAGAGCCATTCTGGTTAAAGAGATTAAGAAAGTCAAGTTCGAAAAAAATTCAGAGGGAAGGAGACGACTGAAAGCCGAAAGTACTAAAAAGTTTACAAACTGTGAAATAGTTCAATTAATAGTTCGAAAGGGTTTTAATTTAAACTCTTATTACAGTTTTCAGTGTTTTGTCCTAATATTCTCAAGTTTTTTTTTAAAAGATCAAATTTTGGCGCGTTGGTGAAATTTTTTTGTCGCGTCAATGAAAGGTTGTATCTATTTTATTTCGCCTCCTCCCGCTTAGTGGTGTATACAAATCACGCTCACCAGGGGACTTGCTAATTTTTTTATATTAAAGTGCTATTTAATTTTGCGTGTTTTGCAACTACCCCCCCCGTGCGTTTTTGGTTGTCTGAATACTAACGCGCACTCCGAAATGGGTATCAAAATGATGCAATGGTTTTCTTTATATGTCAATTATTCATCAGGGTAACAGTCCTCCCCAGATTGAGATGCCATTCGGAAGTGACCTCTGATTAGACCTTCCCAGACCAAAGTAGCCTCTGATCAGACTAAGGTGCGCTCGAAACACCGTGCGCGCTCGAATTGCGCTCGAAACTGTCTCTGATTAGACCTTTCCGAAGGGAAAGTATCTCTTATGAGAACAAAAGCAGACCATTGTCCAGACTATTGTGCGACTATGGCCCAGGCCAAACACAGACAATCTTCCAGACAATTATGCGCTCAAAATCACTTCTGATCAGACTATTGTGCGCTCAAAAGTCACTCCTGATCAGACTTTTGCGCGCTCGATATCAACTCTGATCAAACTCAAGTGCGCTCGAAATATTCCGATCAGTAAATTGTTTTCAGCATGAACGAATTTTGATATAATGTATTCATTTCAGAAAAATTGATGTTTGCATTATTATATTCATCTAAAGAAAAGACCATTCGAAACGAAATGCTAAAGAAAAAAATCTAACTTCCGAGAAAAAAAAATATTTAGGAGACCATTAGTGCATATTTTGAACTCAATATTCCTTTTTTTTCAAAGTAGTTTAAATACAAAAATTCGAAGCATCTTGTTTATTCTATTGCATCAGAGTTAATACAGAACTAACAAATTACGAAACCTAATTCTAAAGGTTTTCATTATGAAAAACAAGGACTTTAAATTTGTTCTCCTATTATTTGGTCTCTTGGCTATCATTACTTCACGTCAGCTTCTCGTCAGTAAGTAGATAATTTTTTGGTTCTTTAAATCATAACAATCAGCGGATCTATTCTGTTCCCCCGCCCCCTTAGTGAGCATATTTTTTATAACCTCCGGGCACACGTTCTATTTTCTTACATAGTAACGTGCTATATAATAACACATAATTTCTATCTGGCTGTCGTCAAAAAAACACTGGTAGGGGCCGAAACAGAATAGATCCCAATCAATTTAAAGGAGACTTTCCTAATCAGTGCTGAAAGGAAGCTCCTTTCCCCAGTTGGAGGGATTTTGTGAAAATTATGCAAGAAAACCTGTAATGTTTTCAAAGTTTTCAGCGCAATAACGGGAATGGGTAACGCTGTTTCGACAGGAATGGGGAACCCAATTACCCCTGAAACCTTTGATCCTATCGATGAGATGCCACTTGGGTTGTCTGCTGCAGCTCGTTTGTGAATCTTTTTGCTGTCTTCTTTTTTTGCGGTGCATCTCATTGGAGTACTTGTGGACCTTGTCCTCCGTTGTTCTACCTGGCGGGGTTGTTGAGGCCTTTTTGGCGTAGATTTTCAGAGGCTATAATTTTCGGCCACCTGGCCGAAATTGGCTATGTCGGATTTTCTAACTGTATTTGAAAGTCTACCTCGATCTTTAATTTTGAACGTGTAGTCGTCCTCTTTTTCGATTGTTCATCCCGTGGTGAGCATTTCGTAGAGGCCGGGTAGATCTCGTATTGTGTGTTCACGCACCGGAATTTTCTTGGCCAATATTAAGTGACTCCTTTGTCTTTTTGCCGCCTCAGTGATAGCGCTCGTCTGGTTTATTTCAACCTCCTCATCCCCACTTTTTTTATTCCCCCATTTGTCCTCTTAGATTTTGTGGTTCCACTATATAGTCTTCTGGTCTAAATATTTTCTAACAATTTTTTCATACAAGAAATTTGGTTCCTTGCTTTTAATAATTAGAGGCGTGTTGGCTCTTTGGCCGAAGTGCGTCTTGAATAGTGATTTTTTTTAAATTATTTGTTTGCTTGCTCGTAATTGATAGATGACAGATATTATTAAGATTTTGTGGTTGAAATTGTCGTTTGCTGCTTCTTTAATGCAATCAGGGTGGCGTTTAACCGTTTGTATTGAATTATATCATGATAATATATGGTCTGTGAAAGGCGCCGTGATTAATTTTATATTATTAATTTGACATATTGTGGTATTTTGCTTGCCATTATGGCATCATTTTTGGTCCAAAAAAATTGGTACGCAGAACGCCTATGAAAATATGCATATGAAAATAGTTTTGAAGAAACTTCTGCATGTTAACTCCGTTCGCGTGCGCAACTACTCGGCAGTAGGGAATTTAGAGAAAGTATCGATTAATGCCAAAAACTAAACTTCTTGATCCTTTCAATTGACAACGGGATCTCCATTTCTTCGTTTGGTTGGTTCATTACAAATTTTTATGGGAAAATGTTTTGTAGACGGTAACAAACTTTTTATCTTTATCCCGGTTTTATGTATATTCCGAATTAAGCTGTTTTTTTTTGAGGAGATCTCTATTCACGTATGGCCGCAATGCATGGATGGCCATATCCGTCATCTCCCATCTTCCGCGTTGGAAGCTGTGAATCGCGTTAATATATGAATCTTTTATGGCATTTGGAGCCAACTATCTTCTCATCGATGCAAACACGGCCCCTTTTGATGGGGATGTTTTTCCAAAATCTGCGTATATATGGGTTCAAATCTTTACAAGGCGCTTTATTTTTTGTTAACATACACACCTGAATCATCTCCTCCAGCACCGCGTCTTCGGTGGAGAGGCACTTGGTCTTCTGATTAGGATTCTGGAACGGGCAAAATGAAATGCGTCTGCATACATGTTCTTCAACGTCTTCGTTGTTGAATTGGGTGTAGGAATCGTCCGTTGTCTAGAGTGTCAGGGTCATGATTTCCTCGTTGCTGAATCTGACTCCATCAGGGTCATATTTTCCATCGCTGTTGTTTATTGTCTATTATTGTTTATATTTTCCATGGTTGTTTATCTCTTAGAAGGTGTTGGCATTTTGACTAGTTCGATGAATTGTTCAAATCTTTCATAGTTATTATTTGCTTCAGGCAACTGATTTGGATTGACACAATCAGAGGAATTATTTAATTCAGTAATATCAAGCGCGTTTTCCAATTTCAATCCGTTTGCGGAAATTAAGGAATTCAATTTTGCGCTTAAAATGAAATAACGTGAGTTCATTTAATTGCCTCGTTTTGCAGCTCGAACGGGCTTGTGGCAATGAAATCGAGTTGTTTTCAAAGCTCACTGGTAATTTTTGATGTGTTTCGCGGCACGAAATTTTGGTAATTATTCTGATTAATTAAAAATTGTTTCACGCTGCGATTGAATAAATCTATTTTTTCAACAACGAATTGCCCGTCTTACTTGGTGGTTTTAACGTGTAGCAGGTTTGGTTCACGCAGCATCTAGTTGACTAGGCTTAAGCAAGGTAATCGTACCTGGTAAATGCTTAATTTCAGTTTCAAAGGGGGGAGGGGAGTATATCGATCAATTTTGTTAGCCTGCAGTTGTATGATTTGGATTGGTGTTTTTTCATTATAGAAGTTAACGCTCGATTGTCGCTGGTCAATGTGATTTTTGACCATACAAATAATGTTTGAAGTAGTCATTTGCTCATATTACTACCATTAATCCTAGTTCACTACCTGCTCTCAACGGAGTTAGGAAATCGTGACGTGAAAACAACAATTTTCCAGCCTTTGTGGTCTAATTGTTCAAGAGTGGCGCCAAATTTTTGGAGTAAAGCATTGCATTTAATGTTTTTTAATCTGATTTTTGTTTCTCGTCAATGGACATAAGGGATGGCAAAACTGAGCTAAATGGGCTATGAATTTGCTGACATGCCGAACTGATCCAAGAAAATATCTCAACCTTTCAAGGTGTTTGGTGCTTTAATAGTTAAGATGGCCCTTTTTTGTTTCCAGTAGATTCAATCCAGTTTTTGAAAAATTATATCCCAGTCACTTGACTTCTTTACATGCAAAGTGAAATTTTGAAATGTTCACAATTAGACTTTCTCAAATTAGTTCCTTCGAAGATTTCAGAAATAACTTTATATGTTGCATCGCTGCCTACTATTGGAATGTCATCTGGAAGACATAAGGTGTTCATTCGGCCGATGAGAGTAGTGTCGTAAGTTTTTAAGAAATTCCAGGGGCATATTTGTAAGTCTGTAAAAGCCGTTTTTGAAACTGTATGTGCCTGTAATATCACCACAGGGTATATTAAGATGGCAACACCCGTGGAATGGGATGGAGGATTAGTTGGCTATATGCGTATTGCCAATCAAATGTTGTGAAACAAGCTGTGTTTGAGCCACTTTTGCAAGTAAACTTTGTGAATCTAATTGAATCTTACTTTCATTGCTAGGCATCTGCTTTTTCTATTTGGCATTTCATTGATTTCAAATCCAGTGCAGGTTTGGTTAAACCGTCTTCTTAAACTGTGATGACCATTGGTGATTTTTTGTCAGAACATGAATTCAAGTTTTTTAAATGACTTTGGCTCAGTTTTTCTTCTAGTTCTGCTTCAATTTTGTTTACAACTTCTTGTACTTTTAGATGGCCTGGTCGATATTTTTGTGAATATTTGATCTACATATATGATTTTTTGACCTATCAATTCTGCTGATCAGTGCGGGAAAATCCTTTCCGTTTTGTTGTTTTATCGGATTTGGAGAGTCAATGTAGTTTGATTTTCGGCTGTTTGGTTGGTGCTTAGCTCTACAGATTACCAGAGCCTCAAACTAATCCAGTACCAAAAGCAATTGCAAGCAACTATCTACAACGAAACATTGAGCGTTATTTTGAGGCCAATTGTTTGCTTTAAATGGTAGGGGGTGCCTTTTGTCCTGACTGACTCGAGAACGTTTGGATACATCTTGTTTAGTTTCCATTTTTGCGTATTTACAGTATGTGATGACTAAATCCTCTAGTTCTTGTGTAACGGTTGAGCATACTCTACTCGAATTTTAAAGCACTGAAGTTTAGCCATTTGCAAATTTGACAAGAGTCTTCTAAAGGGTTATTTCGTTGAAACCATATTTTGTTATCATTGCCAGGCAGATGTCACCGCAAGTTTTATACTCTGAAGTTAACATCGTGTTGTAATTGTTTATATTATTCACCGTTGTCGTCCTTCCCTTTTTCGATGTTTACTATGTTTAATCTGTGTGGTTCTTCAAATTTTTCCAAAAAGGTTACGTAGCCCACAACTGTTAAACTTTATAATATTGCCATGGACGCTCAATTGTAATTTAGTTTCTATGCTTGTCAACAGTTTTTGCTTCGATTTGTTGAATTTTTTTTGTCAGTGTTAAAATTTTTTGTTCTTTTTTGATTCCCGCGCACTATCTATTTTTATTTTGAAAACTGTTGGTTTTGTCTCACGTCTCACTTGTGATTCCGAGCTGACTTTTTGCCCATTTCCTTGTTTATTGCTATTTGCAACGCCCTTTTTAGTTTTTTCGTTTCGCGCAGCAATTCACATTACATTTTTGTGTTTAAAATTTTTGCTATATAAATAAGCCGTGAATCACTTCTTCATCGCAATTTTGAAGTTGCTGTTCTCTGCAAGTTTTTTTATAAAGTTGAAATATTGCTCAACGCTCTCTCCTTTTGTTTGTCATAACGAATATAAGAGATAACTGTCAAAAGTTATGTTTCTTGGTCTTATGAAGACATCGTTCATTTTTTTCTACATTTCTAGTGTCGTCAATCCGTTGAAAAAAGCATGCTGTTTTTATCTGTATAAAACTGGTGGACCAGAATATAAACATCGTTGTTTATGCTTAAGTATAATGGGAGAGTCATTTTTGGTCAAATATTTCCCATTATATGTAACTGCATAGGGTTCCTGTCAGAAATTTGCTGGTACTTCAAATCCCATGAGAGTTTCAGTTGTGCGTTTTGTGTCTTTTGGTCAATTTCCATTGGCTTAGGACGTCTAATGAGAAGGTTTTTTTTAGCTAGAATGGCGAATTTTACTTGAGTACGCGTCTCATAGATTAATCGCTCGTTGTCCTCTCACAAAAGCGCTTTATTGAAAGTGGCGTTTTGCGGTACTCACCAGCTGACTGCGCCACGATGTATACACTTATTGTTTAGCTCTGATTGATTTGATTCGCGGCGCAAAACAAACATTTTACTAGAATTTGGTGTAGGTTGGTTTTCCTGGCAAATCAAAACTCGACATTATATCCCTCTGACTTGAGAGGCAATTAGCCAATGGAGACAACAGATGAAGAATTGAATTAAACGGGTTCTTACAGAGTCTAACTTACAGTGAACCCTCAAAAGAGAGGGACCCGGGTCGAGGTGTCACCGCCATTCAACGCAAAATTATGTAAGATAAGCCTTTAAGGTGGAAATTTTTGTAAGATAAGCGGTGAATGCGGTGAAATTACATAAATCAGGCGCTGAAAGCGGTGAAAAAACTTTAACGCCTGGTAGCGCTGAAATTACATAATTTAACCGCTGAATTTAGCGGTGAAATTACATAAATTCACCGCTTCGAAAAAAAGTGTCCAAATTATGTAAGATAAGCGGTGAATGCGGTGAAATTACACAAATTCACCGCTCAACTTAGCGGTGAACTTATATAAATTCACCGCTTAGAAAAAATTGTTAAAGATGTTTGAGATCAGCAAAGAAGGTGGTGAAATTATTGGTGAGTGTGGGAGGAATTGTTAGATTTGCCTTCCCACTAAAACTACCCCTTAATCTTACATCTTTTTGACACTTTTTTCTAAGCGGTGAATTTATGTAATTTCACCACTAGAGTAAGCGGTGAACTTACAAAAATTCACCACATTTCACCGCTAAAATATGTAATTTCACCGCTAAAAATTGCAAATCTTATAAAAATTCACCGCGCATCTTTTGCAGAAAGTAGAGTGAATTCGATTTATATTCAAACAAAAAAAACTAGCATTTAGTGAGAGATGGCGCAGTGGACGAAGAAGTGGATGACATGCAGTAGGTGAGAGGTTCGGACCCTTGTAAGGGCGGTGAAATTACATATTTTAGCGGTGAATTGTGGTGAATTTTTGTAAGATCACCACTTAGTCTAGCGGTGAACTTACATAATTTCACCGCATTCACCGCAATTCACCGTAAAATTATGTACGAAATTTGCGGTGAAAAAACTAACTTTTCACCGCTTATCTTACATATTTTTGCATTTTTTTCTCGACCCGGGGATCCTATTATCGTGATAAAAGAATTGAACACAGATAGGTGATCAAGAACTGATCAAAACCTTCACAATCAGGTGTGAATAGACACTAACAAAGGTAGCAACAGAAGAACTGAAATTTGAGGCACAGATTATCAACGATGTCTGGAAATCAAAGAATGAATAATGTGGAAGAATATGTAAACAAGTTGGAACAACAGAGGTCAACTTTTTATTTGATAATTATGAGTCACCCAGGTAAACTGGTGATAAGGGGTATCTTTGTGTCAAATCTCTATCCGCGATTTCTGCTTTTTTATGTTACAACAATTACGTTAATCGGGTTGCTTAAATAAATTTGTTGATATTAATGTGCTCCCATCATCTATTTTTTGATCGTTCCCAAAAAACTTCAAGTGAAATGGATTTTTTTTTTTGCAATTCTATATTGACTCAGTGGCTAGTTCGATAGCTTTCCAATATTTTTTCAGTTGAAAAATCAACACACAACATAATTCCTACTATGTGTTAAAATTCGTTTTAAAATGTGTGTTATGTAAACATATGTATTAAATTTTTCAGGGGAGAAGATCCCTACCAGCTAATGCTTTGCAAAATCAACTGTTTTCAAATGAAATTTCAATACTAAAGAGAAGCAAAAAAAAAATTCAAAAGAACAATGAAACTGAAATCTTATCTTTGCTCTCTGTGTAACTTTTGAATTTCTATAAACGCATCAGATGCGAAGCTCTTACAGAGATATCTTGTTAGTTTCAGCCGCTTTTAAATGTTTATCGTTAATTTGATCCTAACTTTGTTTAGAGCCCCCTTGTTTTAATTTGTCGAGCGTTGCCAACCCAATTCTGAACGGAAGTGGATTACAGAACACTAAAACAGAAGAAAGCAAGGAGGTTAGCATTCATATATTGTCGTACACGCACCGGGGAGCACCTCAAGAACATATGAGAGAATTATGGTACGATGGAAACTTACGACAAGAATGCAAGCTTCATTTTGACTGTATTTACAAACACAGGAATACCATTAATGTTACTGCCCATATGTTTTATTCCATGGACGCAGTCATTGTGGGCTACAAAACTGTTCAAACACTGAAGTAATTGTTTCCTTTTTTCCTCAAACCCTTAAGGTTCAAATGTTCAGGTTGGCTTTTGTTAATTATCTCAATTTTTCACTTATGTCCACAATTCCTTTTAACATTATGACATCTTATTAATAGCCGCACAGCGATAGCTGGGGCTATTATTGGCCTTCTCTTGTTTTTTACAATTCAAAGAATTTGAATTGTATTGGGGCGCTGCCTTTTTTTTAGATCTGTTCGCACATTTTCATGATTTTTGAAGTCAAATTGGAGTAGTGATTTTGGTCACGCCGAAACAGGAAGTGGAGCGAAAAAGCGAGTGGTTTTGCGGCGTGAAATTTTTCGCTCTAAATTTAAAGTAGAGCGAGAGAACGGTGTTTGAACAAAATTTCGCTTTCTCGCTAGTGGTTTTTTGTTCACATGCGGCAATTTCACTTTGATTTTTACAGTTTTTTCGATTTTTTTGGATCGGATTTTTTTCTAACCGGTTTTCCCAATCCATTCATTGTCAGTTCTTGGTCTAGTTTTTTGTTTAGTCAATGAAAATTCTTTGAATTGTACGTCAGGACTTGTCCTGCTATGTTTTTTATTTCGTCGTCATGATTTTTGTTACGACCATATGACGTCACAGCCACTTTTTGTTCATTCGTTCATGCAATTTCAACTGAATTGCATTTGTGACGTCATTTTCCGCTCTTAATGGAGCGAATATTTTTGTTCATGAGCGTGATTAAATTTTTGGTCACACTTGACTTACCTCACTCTCAAAAATGACTTCCTCACTTCAAAATTGACTTTTATTTGCTTTAATTCAAAGAGATAAGGTCAAATGGATGTGTGTCACTCTAAATGAAGGTTATTTGAGATCAGCTAAAAGAGGCAGCAACAACTTATACAGATTTTTAATCAAAAAATAACAGATCAGCCTTCAATGAAAAGACGATTTTTTTTGGTCTGTGTTGTTTACTGTTTTTTTAGACTGCCGATCTACGAATCTATTGCGGCTATTTTCTGGCAATCTGCCAGCTATGTATGATCATGGCTTGATTACTGTCAAATGGCTACCGGGCATAAAACAAATAAAGCCTAATTTCTAAACAATGACCTAAAATGCGCATGCGTGACTTCTACCAAACTAAGAATATAAATTGCCAAATTCAGGCTTTTGAGAATTTGATTGCTCTTGAGATAAGCTGTTTTGTATCCCGGTTCTATATAATTCAATCAAAAATTCAAGAAATCGGTATTAAGCTGAATTATGTTTTTGTCACATGTCCGTTATAAAAAGATCTCAATTTTTCTCACGACCAAATTATTTTTAGGAGTTATATAAGTCGAGTATGTAAGACTTGTATGTAAGGTATGTAAGTCTGTGCAGCATTGACAGTCATCAATACTATTTAAGGTTTCCTTAAATCTTAAAAACATGATACTTGTAAAAATGCAATTTTTATGCAGGTAACACGCTGTTTTAGCACCTTACTGCAATCCACGCAGACAATCGTAGTGCTCAACACAGATTTTTTTTCCAAAATTTTTTTCAGGCGAGTATATAATATCGAAATTATTAAGAATTTATGTCAATTAAGCTGAAATAATATATGCATATTAACATAAGACTTAGAAATTACTAATTATGGGTCTCAAAGACTATTTTCTGATCATCCTTCTCCTCGTGGGAATTTTTGATTCTTCACAGATATCTTACGTATTTACTTACAATTTTTGTAAACTCATTCTTAGGTCCAATCGAGATTTTCATGAAGATGTGAGTGACAAACAGTATTTCATTATTGTATACGGTTACGGTACAACATTCCCGTGATATCAACGTTTTGCCAATTAGGTAGAGATAGAAACGATGATCATAAGCGATAACTTCCTTCAACTTTTTCTGCAATGCCAATTTCGTATCAAGAAGACAATTAATAGTTTGCGAGTACCAATATCAATGCTCGCGTAATGGTCCAAAAAGTGCATAGAAAACTAGT
>NW_027452418.1:0-22422 GCF_964194025.1 Convolutriloba macropyga | reverse complement strand
GTATGTTTTGTATGTAATGTATGTATGAATGTATGTATGTATGTATGTATTTATGTATGCAGGTATTTATGTATGTATGTACATACATGTATGTACATACATGTATGCATGTATGTATGTATGTATGTATGAATGTATGTATGTATGTAGGTATGAATGTATGTTTTTATGTATGTATGTATGTATGTATGTATGTATGTATGTATGTATGTATTTATGTATGTATGTATGTATGTGTGTGTATGTATGTATGCATGTATCTATGTATGTATGTAGGTATGAATATAACGCATGTATGTATATATGTATGTATGTATGTATGTATGTATGTATGTATGTATGTATGTATGTATGTATGTATGTATGTATGTATGTATGTATGTATGTATGTATGTATGTATGTATGTATGTATGTTGTATGTATGTATGTATGTATTTATGTATGTATGTATGTATGTATGTATGTATGTATGTATGTATGTATGTATGTTTGTATGTATGTATGTGTGTATTTATGTATGTATGTATGTATGTATGTATGTATGTATGTTATGTATGTATGTATGTATGTATGTATGTATGTATGGTATGTATGTATGTATGTATGTAAGTATGTATGTATGTATGTATGTATGTATGTATGTATGTATATATGTTTGTATGTATGTATGTATGTGTGTGTGTATGTATGTATGTATGTATGTATGTATGTATGTATGTTATGTATGTATGTATGTATGTATGTATGTATGTATGTATGTATGTATGTTATGTATGAGTGTATGTATCTATGTATGTATATATGTATATATGTATGTATGTATGTTTGTATATATATATATATATATATATATATATATATATATATACATATATATATATATATATATATATATATATATATATATTATATATATATTTGTATATATATACATATATATATATATATATATATATATATATATGTGTATGTATGTGTGTGTGTGTGTGTGTGTGTGTGTGTGTGTGTGTGTGTGTGTGTGTTTGTATGTTTGTATGTTTGTATGTCTTGCTACAGTCTTTTTTGCAACTTTTGTTCGAGCTATAGTCCAGCTTTAATTTTGGGTCGAGGTAAAACCTTTTCGAATTTTTCGGTCGAGCTAAAGTCTTGTGAAAATTTTGGGTCCACCAAAAGTCTTTAATGAAAAATCTGTGTCGAGCTAAAGTCCAGCGTGTCTTAAAGTCCAGTTAAGTCTTTTCATAGCTCAAATGAGTCCAGTATGGTCTTCTCATAGCACATTTTGGTCGACCATTGTCTTTTCATGAACGAGGTCTATACCTGGTTTAGGTTAGAAGCCGACACACGCAAATCGGCTATGAAACATTTTGGTTTAAAAACAACTAAAAATTGCCCCATTATGAAGTGTGAAAGGTGTGAAAAAAATTTTAAAAAAGGGAGATACATTACGGAGAAAAAAAATAAGAACTCATAATCATTCAAAGAACTTCAAAATAAAAGAATTAAGACGCATAGAAATTATAGAGGGTCCAGTTCTTCCTAATTTTTCCCAAGTTAATTTGTGCATATGCCTCTCAACTAATGTAACAATATCCGCAGTAAACTCTTTTATCCTTTTTAGAACCCTTGTACCTTGGAAAAATGTTTTAAATAATTGAATTTTTTTGCGAAGCTGTTGATTACGGTTTTAATTTCACACCAAACAAGTGCACCATCCACATTGAACGTGTCTTGAATTTCAAAGTCTTAAACGCGTGCAATATAAAGCTCAGTTTAAGCGGAATGCAGAGGCCTGGTGTATGATCTTTGAATTTGTTTTGAAGTTTGACAGAGTGAAAGATTGTTACATAGAATGAATGAAATGGCCAAAATTCATTAAATGCTTTGAGCATCAGTTCTTAGAGAAAAAAATGGGAAAAAACCACTTCTGTTTTCTAAGAATTTTCAACTGATACTTTGTTAGAGCAACTCTTTGCTCGTTATGTTGATTCAATGTCAACACCATTATAGTGCGAGTAAAGTTTGGGACCTTTGCGGGTTGCGACCCCACAATCTCTTAATTGATTGCAATCCTCTGCTCTCCACTGAGCCAACTGGTCCACATAATGAGAGTCTTACTATATGCTCTCTTATATTGAGCGATCATTTCAAGCTCGATCACAACTTACTTACTAGAGTGTATACTCTAACATACTTTTTATGTATCACTCCGAAATCTATGTAGTCGGCTAAACTTGGCTCACCACAAATAGGGCCATATGAATTTACGAAACCTTTTTGTTGGACGTTTGGGCATTGATGTGGAACAAATATTCCAAAAAGTGAATATAGCTAGCAGATTGCCAAGCAAGAGCTGCGATAGCTTCGTTAACCTACACTAAAATGCAACGTGAAAAAGACCGAAGAAGTATTATTTCAATATCTTGAATTGTTTTTGAGATGTTAATTTTTGATTTAGAATCAATTCTTTATGTGATATTGTTGGTTCAATTAGCTGACCTCAAGTACTCTTCAATTTTTGTGCCTTAAGCTCGATGGCCTTATCGCTTTGATTAAATAGCCAAAAGTCAATTTACCAGTGAGGAAAGTCTTTTTTGAGACTGTTTTTAGTCAGAAGAGACCAAAAACTCGGACACGAAAATGTCTTATTTTGACTTAGAATAAATTGTTCAACTGATGTTGCTGGATCCACGAGCTAACCTCACGTGTTCTTCAAGTGTAGTGCGATAAACTCAGTTTATCTCTTTCAATCTAATATCAATTCGCATGTGAGGAAAGTCATTTATGAGAGTGAGATAACTTGGGTGTGACAATCAAACAAATGATAAAAATAGCTGGACACTTCCTGGATAAAAATCCAAAGAAATTAATGAACTAAGTTACGTGATAATTTTTTTTCATCAACATCAAACAGACAATCAACTAAGCTCATGATCCTATAGGCGAAAAAACGAAAAAAATTAACAATTGAAGCCTTTCTGCTTTCAGTGGTTTATATATCAGTAATATTATTACTTTATGAAAACATTAGCTCTATGCATCCTCAGATTGAGTACAAAACTTCAACAATCTTGTCAGAATCAATGATACACAAAGGAAAAAGGGGGACAGAAACCAAATTGTCACTAGTCAACTTAGCAAAAAATAATTCTGAAGGTCACTGGCGTCAAAGAAGGAAGACCACTTGACTGTTTTCCACAATTTTCTACCACAGCAGACCATACAAATCTGAAGGTCGCAAAATCTACTCTAACAGTTTTTATGGATGAAAAATAGACAATAGAACTACGAATAAAAAACAAAACTCACAAACACACTATTAAATTTAAAAAAAACGGTATCTCACTCAACGAAAATGTTAGCCGAAAAAGAAGAATCAAATTGGACAATAATTCCACAAAATGGTGCCAACGAGAACTCTTTGAGACTAAGCAGTGAGACCACAGAAAAAAGACATGCTAGACTGAATAGTCAATTCTTAACTTTTGAAATTGAAATTACCAAACCAAATAAAGCACTTCAATTAACTAATGCAACTAATTGTATTCATTTTCTTCATTAGCAACCAAAAAATTGTAAATAAGGATACTAACGGACATGACAACAAAAAATAAAACCAAATTTATCAAAATCTATAAATTCTCCAAAAAGAAGGAAAACAAAGTGTCAAAATCACAGAATGTAATAGCTACAGTCTTAAACAATTAATTACTTTAAGTGAAACGTCATTAGCAACTAATGAGACCTTTCGTCAATGAGGGCAGGTGTTAAGACAGAAATAAGTGTAACACAAGCAGAACTAAGAAAATCGCTTCTAACTTTTAAAAACTAACCCAGTTATAATCGAATATAGGAAAGCCTATAAAAAGAAATATACCATGCAATTATTTCAAGTATGCTTAGCAGCCTTTGAGACCTGTCAATTCTGGAACTAAGCGATGAGAACACAAAATGAACAATGAAAACTCACAAAACCAAAAAAAGATAATTATTTTCAGAAAAAAAATAGTGTGAAACTCAGAAAGAGCATTAATTTATCCCCATTATCAAAATCTTAGAGCTTTCCGTTTTCCGAAATTTACTACCGAAACTCAAAAACTTAAAACAAAATAGTTCAGAAAAAGCAGAGAAAACCTCGGTATTATTACTCGACCATTTAATTAGCTTCCTTTATACCTCACTGGAAACATATTTCAATTGCGATAAAGACAACTTAAAACTAGGTGATAAGACAACTGAAATAAACAAGGGTTAAAGTCAAATATTCACTAATTTTATATATTCACTAATATAATAACTAAAAGGAGTGTCAAAATGATTTTTAAAAAACAGTTTGAAGAAAATGAAAATTGGTGCATTTAGATTACGTCTGTTTCACACTTAAAGCAATAAAAACAACAAACAATGAAAACTGAAATCAAACTGACGCACGTGATAATTAGTTCCCTCTAATAAACCGAGAATTTAATCAAACACCATTTTCTTAATCCAATTTAAAGGTATTTCGAGAAAAAGAATCACATCAGTCAAAACTACTCGATTTTTCCTTTTCTGTACTACTTCAGCGTGATTAAATCGTCACTCTAATTTTACTTCTCACTGACATGAAAAGGCCAAAAAAATCCTAATTGTAAAAATATATCGTGTATTGTGTTTTCTTCACTCACTGGTCGAATGCCCTCCATAAAATCCTCTCATTTGGCTAAAAGATGGGGGCTAATAAGCGGTGGGGTAAAATGTTTTAAGAATGAGGGGGTAATTTGGTAAGCAATGAAACCACAGAAGAAAGACATGCTAGACTGAATAGTCAATTCTTAACTTTTGAAATTGAAATTACCAAACCAAATAAAGCCCTTCAATTAACTAATGCAACTAATTGTTTTCATTTTCTTCATTAGCAACCAAAAAATTGTAAATAAGGATACTAACGGACATGACAACAAAAAATAAAACCAAATTTATCAAAATCTAAAAATTCTGCAAAAAGAAGGAAAACGAAGTGTCAAAATCACAGAATGTAATAGCTACATTCTTAAACAATTAATTACTTTAAGTGAAACGTCATTAGCAACTAATGAGACCTTTCGTCAATGAGGGCAGGTGTTAAGACAGAAATAAGTGTAACACAAGCAGAACTAAGAAAATCGCTTCTAAATTTTAAAAACTAACCCAGTTATAATCGAAAATAGGAAAGCCTATAAAAAGAAATATACCATGCAATTATTTAAAGTATGCTTAGCAGCCTTTGAGACCTGTCAATTCTGGAACTAAGCGATAAGACCACAAAATGAACAATGAAAACTCACAAAACCAAAAAAGATAATTATTTCCAGAATAAAAATAGTGTGAAACTCAGAAAGAGCTTTAATTTATCCCCATTATTAACATCTTAGAGCTTTCCGTTTTCCGAAATTTACTACCAAAACTCAAAAACTTAACATAACCGACTAACGTCGGGCGAATTGCTCTCAAACGACCGGCGAGCGGTTGTCTTCGTCAGTAGCTAGCCACGGGGGGGGGGGGGCACCGGGGGCTGATGGGGGGGGAGAACTGGGTTGCGGGGCAACAGCGCGGTGGGGGGATGGAGGCAAGAGTGGGATGGGGGGTCAACAGGGGGGGGGGTGTCTCAACCTCTAAGAACCGCCCTTCACAACATAAGTATAAGTATAAGTCTCCAAAACAGTTTCAGCTGAAACAGAGCTGAAAGGCTCTAAGAGCACTTAATGCCCGCTGGGCGCTACCTGTTTATCCCGTTTTTGAGGACGAAAAGTCAAAAGCGTCAGACGAAAAATCGGTCAAGCGAAAAATCGCATTAAAAAAAGACCGACAGGACTAATATAATTGCTACAAACTTCATTTGAGAGCAATTAAAAACAAATTAGTTCAGAAAAAGCAGTGAAAACCTCGGTATTATTACTCGACCATTTAATTAGCTTCCTTTATACCTCACTGGAAACATATTTCAATTGCAATAAAGACAACTTAAAATTAGGTGATAAGACAACTGAAATAAACAAGGGTTAAATTAAAATATTCCCTAGTTTTATATATTCACTAATATAATAACTAAAAGGAGTGTCAAAATGATTTTTAAAAAACAGTTTGAAGAAAATGAAAATTGGTGCATTTAGATTACGTCTGTTTCACACTTAAAGCAATAAAAACAACAAACAATGAAAACTGAAATCAAACTGACGCACGTGATAATTAGTTCCCTCTAATAAACCGAGAATTTAATCAAACACCATTTTCTTAATCCAATTTAAAGGTATTTCGAGAAAAAGAATCACATCAGTCAAAACTACTCGATTTTTCCTTTTCTGTACTACTTCAGCGTGATTAAATCGTCACTCTAATTTTACTTCTCACTGACATGAAAAGGCCAAAAAAATCCTAATTGTAAAAATAACAGTGAAAAAGAACGCCACGCACGCAATTCAGTTAAATTTGCCTTATAAAAACACCAAAAAGCATATTTGAAGCGACAGTAGAGTCATATGTTTTGGACAAAAATTAGAGACTTAAATAGTCATAACAGAATAAACGACTTAAATTTAAAAAAAAATCCTTGACTGAACTAAAAACTAGACCCAAAGTGGACTTTGACTGGATTGGGAAAAACGATTTAGAAGAAAAATTCACGAAAGAAACATCACAAAAACTAATTGAATTAGAGAAGACTATCGTGTATTGTGCTTTCTTCACTCACTGGTCGAATGCCCTCCATAAAATCCTCTCATTTGGCTATAAGATGGAGGTTAATAAGCGGTGGGGTAAAACGTTTTAAGAGTGAGGGGGTAATTTGGTCTGAGTGAGGGTATGAGGGGACTATAAGAGCGAGGGGACTCCAAAAAGTGCTCTCATTTGTCTATAAGATTTGGGGTTAATAGGGGGTTGGAGTCAAATGTTTAAAGAGTGAGGGCATAATTCGGTCTGAGTGAGGGCATGAGGGCGTAAAAAAGATTTAAGGGTGTCGCTGCAATATGAGGAATTACAACCTGGTCACAAATTGCGATGTAAAGGTGGACTGCAATGGGCTAAAACGGGTTGAATTGCGAAGAATTACACATGACCAAAAAAGCCATCTAAGATTGGGCGTCAATGGGCTGCAGTAGGATGAGATTTGAGGATATATACACCTGGACCAAAATTGCGATGTATATTTGAAAATTTGCGATTTAAGAGTGGGCTGCTCTGGGAGGAGTTTTGAGGAACTATCCTCCTTCTTGCTAAAATTGCGATATAAGAGTGAGCTGCCCTGGGAAAATTTTTTGAGGAATTACCTCACTGGCCCGAATTGAGATGCAAGAGTCCGCTACAAGGGTCTGCAATGTGAACTCTATTGAGGAATTACTTTCCATGAACAAAATTGCGATGTATGAGTGAGCTGCAATGAGAGTATATTTGAGGAGTTACCCCCTGAAGAAAAGTGCGATGTAGTAAAGAGCTGAATTGGAAAACTTTTGAGGAATTGCCCCTGACCAAAGATTTAGGCTTTCAAGGGGCTAACACGATGTATGGCTGAGGGGAAATTTTTTTCAAAGGGCAAACATTTTGTGATAATTGGACTGCCAAGAGGAGCAAAATTGATATAAGAGTGAGGATTAATTTGTTGAGAGAGGGAAATTCTAACAAAAATTAATCAATATATTAGATGGAACGTCAAAAATTGGGTGGGCATTGATGGTTTGGAGGCTAAGGAGAACTAGCTGAGGGTACAAAGTTTGTGGGTTCGAGACAGTCAGTCCTCGAGTTTGGGGGAATAAAATTATGCAAAATTAGGGCTTCCAGGAGGGTAATAAAAAGTATAAGAGTAGGGGAAGGGGTAAAATTGTTGGGAGGGGATATAATTGTGCAAGAGTGGGGCCACCAAGTGGGTATAGTGGCGTAAGAGTGAGGCTACATTGCGAGGTTTTTTTCAGGAAAACTTTTACATGCTTTGGACTGCAATGGGCTGCCAGGGGGTATTAAAATGATGTAGAAGTGAGGAGTTGAAAGATTAATTAACACATTGCTCTTACACCATTTTGTCTCTACCACAGGGGTAAGGTCCTGGACAGGCCAACAAAAAGTATGAGTGGGGTGAGCAATGGGAGAACTTCTGTGGAATTACCACTCCCGCCAAAATTTCGTAGTAAGGGTGGGCTGCAATTGGCTTCATTGGGAGGATGTTTGCGGAAGTACCCCGTCCTTTCCGGCAAAATTTGCGATGTAAACAGGGCTGCAATGGGAAAAAGTTTAAAGAGTTGTCCCCGTAACCAGAATTGCTATCAAAGAGAAGGCTGCAATGGGCTGCAATGGTAGCAAATTTGAGAAGTTAACCCATAAACAAAATCCGATATAACAAATGGCTGCAATGGAAGATTTTAGAGGAATTACATCCTGAAAAAAAAACAGATGCAAGAATGGCTTGCAATTAGGGGAATTTCGAAAAACTCAACCCAACCACCTTTCTGGCAAAATTTTTCTATAAAAAGGGGGATGCTATGGGAGGGATTTCGGGGAATTATCCTCCTTACCAGAATTTTTATGTAAGACTGGGCTGCAATGGAAGATTTTTGAGGATTTGCCCCACTGGCCAGAATTGCAATCCAAGAGTGCGCTGCAATTCCTGCAACGAGAAGTCTTTTGAGGATTTACTGGTCCTGGACAAAAGTACGATGTGAGTGAGCTGCAAGGGGCTGCAATGATAACTCTTTTGAGGAATTACTACCCCTGAACAAAATTGCGATGTATGAGTGAGCTTCAATGGGTTGCAATGGGAGGACTTTTGAGGAATTACCCAATTGCCTTGAACTTCTATGTATGAGTGGGCTGCAATGGTCTGCATTGAAAAGATTTTCATAAATTACCCTCCCCCCCCCCCTCGGGCCAAAATTGCTATATAAATGTGGGCTGGAATGGGAAGAATAATGAGAAATTACGCCCCTGAACAAAACTGCGATGTAGGAAAGGGCTGCTATGGGAAAACTTTTGAGAAATTACCCCGCTGGCCTAACAATTCGGGTTGCAAGAGGTAAAGCGATGTAGGAGTGAGGGGAAAATTTATTCAGAGGGGGCAAAAATTGTGCAAGATTTGGGCTGCCAAGAGAGTAAAATGATATAAGAGTGAAGAGTAATCTGTTGAGAGGGGGTAATTCTAACAAAAGTTTTTCATTTAGATGGACCGTCAAGAATTTGGCAAGCAATGATGGCTTGGAAGTTAAGGGGAACCGGCTGAGGGTACAACGTTTGTGGGTTCAAGACTGTCAGTGTTCGAGTTTGGGGGGCTAAAAATTTGCAGGGTTTGGGTTTCCAGGAGGGTAAAATGATGTAAGAGTAGGGGAGGGGGTAACTTGCTGAGTTGAGAGGGGATATAATTGTGGAAAAGTGGGGCCGCCAAGTGGGTATAGTGATGTAAGAGTACAATGGGAGAACTTTTCAGGAAAATTTTTCATCTCTTTGGCTTCAATGGGCTGCCAGAGGGGGGGGGGTTAAAATGACGTAAGAGTGGGAGGGTAAAAGATAAATTAACCCCTAGTCGTACACCTTTTTTGGTCTGTCAAGGGCGGTAATGTCCTGGACAGACCAAAAAAATAAAAGAGTACGGGTGGGCGTTAATTTATCGTTTACCCCCTCAGTCTTACATATTTTTACCCCCGTTGGCAGCCCATTGCAGCCCAAAAAGATGTAAGAGTTTTGAGCTGCGTATTCTTAACAAATCCTGCCATTGCAGCCCCACTTTTACATTTTTGGGCGGTAAACCCGGGTTGCAATTAGACCAAAATTTGCGATCAAAACACAGGTTTACTAGATGTCCTTTTATGCAGAACAAGCAAATTTGATCTCACAAAAAAAACAGGCCAGCCCTGGTGAGTCTGACCGCAAGTCTAAATGCGGTATGGGAACCCAGCCTTGGATTCAGATGCACCTTTTATTTGATCAAGTGGAATTAATTAAGTGGTATTTTGTGTGAGAATATATAGCTCTATATACCTCTTACCTCTTTTTTCCGAGTGTGCCTGCACTTTGAACTGCGCTGTAGCCATCTTGTTCTCCTCTCACAACTGTGGTACCCGTCTCTCTCCTAGCCACCCTCCTCCCAATCCCCGCCACCCTATCCATATCATTCTGCCCCTCTCGCTCCTCTTCAGCAGCCCTCTGATCCTCCAATATCTGCTCTATCTTTTTTCGCAGTTTCTGCCCCTCAGAACTGAAACAAACAATATCAACAGATGTGAACTACTCTGGCATCAAATATAGCATATCAAATAGTAGCCCTGATCTAGGCTTTTTGTCAAAAATTGAGCGGTATCAGGGGTTCTAACTTTGGAAAGTTTTCAAAACAAATATACATCAACGTGCCGTGAAATTATTGCAATTAAGGGTTAATCACACATAACATCAGCGTTGTACGCGTCTATAAGTAGAGCTTAGACAAAATTGGCATATATTATTTTTTAGACGTAAACTTTTGGCGCCCCTAAGCGTAGGTTTTTAAAACTTCTTGTGTCTCTAAGCCTAGAAGTACTGTATAATAGGTGCTTTTTCAAAAAAAAATTGCTTCTTTTTTAGGCCTTTTTAAAAAAAATAAATTCCAAGAAATTGCATATTTTTGGAATTTCTTCTCTTAAATCTGGCTTACAACAGCCATTCCGAAACATGTTATCAAGTGTCATTGAATAACACTTATTATACAATATTAAGTAAAAATGCTAATATAACACAAATTTTATCAAAATACTAAAATATTCAATAAAAAACACTTAAGTTACATAAAATATAATTTTACTAATATATTAAGCAAAACGCTAAAATTTACCAAAACTATATTAGCTATAACTAATAGTATACTAAAAAATGGAATATTATATCGACATAAACTGATAGGGAATATTAATAATAATAATAATAATAATAATAATAATAAAAATAATTATAATAATAATAATAATAATAATAATAATAATAATAATAATAATAATAATAATAATAATAATAATAATAATAGTAATAATATTAATATTAATAATAGTGATAATGATAATAAAAATATTAATAATAATAATAATAATAATAATAATAATAATAATAATAATAATAATAATAATCCCTACTAGTATCACTTCACTGATAACCAATCAAAAACTAAACCTTCTCGTCTCACTCGGTGTAGTGGTTAATTCATCAAGTTAAGTTGCTTTGGCAGACGGAAGATTCCTCCCTCAGTGTTGTCAGTGAACGTCCCCTCGCTTGATGAATTACTATGAAGATAACTGTTTCACAGAAAACAATCACGACTATGATGCTGTATGTGTATGTGGAACACAATGTGATGGCCATACAGTAAAAAACCCGACTCTGAGATCGGTGGAAATGTTGTGTTCATTTTCAAATTACAAATATTTTTTTGATTAAAAAAAATTAAAATACTTTCTGCTCTACTAGATACGTCTTCGACCAGCTGGTTACACCAGAACAACAAAGTTACTGACTACGCCAGATGTAGAGCAAAACTTAGTACATCTCCGTAAAAATCATTTGGTCTACAATACTCATCTTCAAAACTAATTTCAATATTTTCTACTCTATCATTTGTAACATTTTGACATAAAACATATTTTGGTATATTAACTATCATACAACCTGGTGATTCAGTTAGATTAGATGTATACATTATTTCAGGAGTATTACCATACCGTATCATTAATACCAGATACAATATTGCAGTAAATATTAATTTTTATTAAAACCCATTACATCAGCAATACTATTGGCTGTATATTTATCAAATTGATATAATTGTTTATTGAATCCTTGTAATGATCCTATTGAGTTATCTGGATCCAATCTAAGAACACCTTGTATTACATTCAACTTACATTTCATTGTATTCTTCTCCGGTTCTATTATAACCTTATTATTTGTTTCTTGTTATATAATATTCGTTATTTCAGACACCTCATAAGATCCAGGTGTTCTTTCTATGATTTTATCATCATCAAGTAGAATACGACATTAAAGGAATTATACTCATTCTCTATTCTATATGCAAATTTGTTATTATTCTCAATTATGTTAAACCATAAGTGTAGTTTTTACACGTCAAGGACTAAAATGTTGAAAGCGAAATTTTGCCATGTAGAAAGAGACTGCAGGCTAAATATGTATGTAGTTGGTCCTGTGTTTTGAAAAAAGGTAAGAATATGCTGTTGAAATTGTCAACAAATAAGCTAGTATTCGCAGTTACTTTTCATGAAAACAACTATAACTGTGACACTTACTTTTGCCTTTACCCGAAAAGTGATTCTATAGTGAACGCAAACTCAACTTCGAAGCCAAAAATGATCATCCAACGTTTGATCAACTTTATATCCGTTTATTAATAATTTTCGCAGTTGACAAATTTCAAACGCTATTAGTCTTTTTGTTTGCGTATTCATGAAAGAATACAGCAGCTCGATTCCCCATTACTTTGCAATATAGCTATGGATCTAGAGTTGGGTGCGAAACTGAATATAATTGGCTCGGACGAAGATAAACATATTTTTGTTGGATCCTTGCATTCAGGAAATTTAGGAATTGCTGAAACGAGACTGATTTCTTCATGTTTTTTTCAATAAATTGGCAGCTATTGTTTGGTTTCAGAGCTCTGTTGTTTAAATGAATGAGAATAAATTGTTTTTAACTCATTTTGTTTCAGCATTGTTATGTGCCCGAAGAACTGTTCCCTGATCTTTTTTTCATATTCTCTTCAATTTTTTGCACTACCTTCGTAAAATTGAAATTCTACTGAAAAACTGATCAGCTGCTATTTTCTTCAGATTTAAACAAAAATTACCACACTCCCCTTCAGTTAATCTAAAACTAGACTCGCTAAACGGCAGCTATAGCTGCTGACGGAGCCAACCACTCACCAGTCATTTGAGAGCAATTTGAGTGATATTGGTCTGCTATATTTTCAGTTTCCCAATACGGGACAAGCTTCTTAGTTTCCTGCCTGGATTTTGGTTTATTTCCCGGATTTAACTTTCTGGATTCCCGGCAAAAATTTCTTGCAAATCTTTGCTGCTGAAGCAATATCGTCGGTTTTCCCAATCCGATTCTTGCGAGTTGTCCCAAATACCCTCCCAGGAATTTCCTGCGTCCCCAGATTTGCCATCGTAAAATTTTCGGGTCTCTTAAAAATGCGGAAATTTACTCTCTTACTCTATGTTAAACTCCGGTAAGATTCACGGTAAATCCCCGAACTTCCTGACTTGTTTCCCGAGATTCATCCAAGCAAAGGGACGTCTCGGTAAAAGGAATATCGGTTATGACAAACTGTGCTGAGAAAATGCGACAAAATCGATGCAAGAAGTGTCGTTTTTTGTCAATATTTGTCGACTTCGTCGGTTTTTATGTAGGAGCTGTCGATTATTGTCGTTTTTGTACTTTTTGTGGGTATTTGATGTAAAAAGTGTCGATTATCGTCGTTTTCTGTCGGTATCGTCAGTCTCAATTTGATTTAAATACAAAAGGAGTACAGTACAAATACGTGAGAGATGTTGCAGTGGAGAAGAATGTGGCTAGTAATCTAGGGGTTCTAGGTTCGAGACCACAAAAAAACCGACGATTCTTACGTTTAAATGCCGACGAAAAGCAATCAAAATGACAAAAAACGTAAGGGCTGTGATCGGTTTTGGCGAAGTAAAACCCACGAACACCGACGATTTCTTATGTTTGAATCCGAAGAAATTCGCAGCGCGGGAAAGCACCCGATACTTGTGCATTGGAAGCATCCAGCAGTAGAACTGTTCCTCAAAAGTGAGCACTTGAAGAATTCACATGAACGTACTGAGTAGGTACGAAATGTCGGACAACAAAACTACTGGATAATGTGAATACGAAATGATCTGCGATCGATAAAAGCGAAATGTGTCGTTTGTCGGAAAGGAATTGTGCAGACAATTAAGCCTTTTAATGGCCAATTTGCCTGAAGAAGGAACAACGATACGATCCCCGAACTTCCTGACTTTTTTCCCGAGACGTTGCCGGCAAAAATTGTGGATCCTATCAAGATTTCCGGCTTTCAACGCATTGAGCAGAGAACTAACGATCACTGGGAGTTTAATTAAAATCTAAAAGGCAACTCAGAGGTAGAATGTCACCCAACTATTACTTGCATCATAGCCATTTGCTTATAATCTAACAGCCCTCTTAGAAGATAGCTGCCAAAAATTCTTTGAGTTTTTTATATTTATCCAAATATCTCATTTCAGTTTTATTTTACATGTACAACTTTCTGAAAAAAAAATCATTTGCTGCTGAAGACTTAATTGCGACTTGCCTGTCGAGGAACGCTTCAAAGCTGTTTGGGTAAAAGTTGCCACCGTCTCTATGTTTGAAGTTGATATCAATCTCCGTACGCATTGTAGAATTCAAGAGCAATTCGTATGGAATGGGGGCGTAGAGGGGCTTACGCAAAGCTATCCATAAACTCCTGAAACACAACATCCATTTTTTCTGCATTCAGGAATACATCTGAAATGCAATAAATAAAATGTCAACGCGTAACAAGGAAACATGTTGGGAGTTCCTTTTAGTTTCAAGATTCCGACCGAAATGACCTCTGATCAGACCAACGCAGACAGGAGTTACTACCGATCCAGACTGAAGTGACCTGATTAGAGCGTCGTGCGCTCGAAGCTACATAAGCGCTCGCCTCTGATCAGATTATTTTGTGCTCAAAATTCACTCCTTATCAGACTAGTATGTGCGCTCTCACCCACTGGTCACCGTAGGGAGCAGTGAAAATTGTATTTGATCTGAGACAAGTGAGCTCGAAATAGTATGATCGGAGAATGTTTTTGGACAAGAACAAATCTCTTAATATCGTTATAATCTTTGCAGTTCTTAAGGATAAAGCCAATTCGATTACTAATAAAAACAAAACCCAAACGATTGAAAAAAATTATTGAGTATATACAGTTAGTGCCATCGGATTGATCTACTGTTTCTGAAATTTAATCCTAAAGGGACAGACCGGATATGGCTTTCGACTGAACCCCTTGGATCTGATCAGCGCTATCGGACTCTATGTGTTTCGGATCAGAAAGCTACTGCATTATTGCTGGTTATTAAAGCCAACATCTCTAAAAAGTAAAAACCAGAACCAATTGCGCTCGAAATTTTTTCTGACTGGGTTCTTAGTTGCTCGAATCGATGTCCGATCAGGCGGTCCCAAGCCGAAGTGACTTTTGATCAAACAAGTTTAGGGAACATTGTCCAGAAAAAAGTTAGCTCGAAGAGTGTTCCAGATCATTTATTTGGACCGCATCATGCGCAGGTGAGCGCTAGAACAAAGTTTGTTCCGAGGTCCAATCGATCTGGCTCTATGCAAAATGAAGCTACATGATGTGAAAGCTTGAATATCTGTCTCTGTGGTCGAAGGGAAAGCAAAAGTTGTAAACTCGACTGGAATCGGAGGCTAGAAGGTGACAATGCCCTGGCCCTCGACTTGACAATAAGGGGTCTTGTCGTCTTTAGATTACTTAGGCTCAAAACTTGGGCTTGTTAAATTTACCTTTAATTCTTGGCTTCAGCACTACACCTGCGCTTTGCTCAATCGTATATTGTTGGGCTTATCAATTTCAAAGGAATCAAAGTTCTTGGCGGCAAAATAAGGTATGTCAGAATCATAAGAATTATCGATGTCGATAACATTCTCAGGGCCTACGTTACCTAACCCCCTAACCTTACGGGGTGGTTTCGGAAAAACATGTGCAAGCTTAACCGCTGGTCGGGTTAAAAATCTTAAAGCAGTTTTTACTTCACAAGACCTAGCAGTTTTTTCGGGGCCGGTGAATGTCCTTGTCACGCGTCCCAATGGCCATATCCCCCTTGGAGTCCATTCTTCAAGGACCCAGACACTATCATCGACTTCCAACTTGGCCTCAGGTTTGGTCCACTTCTTTCTGGCGTTCAGAGTTGGAACGTACGCTCTCAAGAGTCTTTTCCAGATTGCCTCGGGTCTTTGTCGCACTTGTATCCACGTTTTCGTCTGGACGGTGGGATTCTCTTTGAAGACACATGCTGGGACATACGAAAAGGTTCTGCCGATCAGAAAGTGATTAGGTGTAAGTGGATCCTCGTCTTCGACATCACATCTAACATGTGTCAAGGGTCTTGAATTAACTAGACTTTCGGTCTTGGTGACGATGGTTGAAAAGGTGTCCCAGGTCGACTTTGCCGACCCTAAGTTCAAAAAAAGAGCCCGTTTTACGATCTGTACGAGCCTCTCCCACACCCCACCGACGTGAGGGGCAGAAGGAGGGTTTACACGCCATTCAACAGACTGATTCAGTAGTTTCTGTTAAATGAACTCATGGTCGAGCTTGAGTGGTTGTCGCCGTATCTGTTTTCTGGCTCCAAGGAAGTTACTTCCGTTATCACTGAGTAAGAGCTGTGGTTGTCCATGTCGAGCAATGAACCAACTGCGAATGTTGTCAGATCTTCTGTCACTTTCAAGTGTACCGCTCGTGTCACTAAGCAGTTGAAAAGACAGATATAGGGCTTCTTTTCTTTGCCTCTTTGAATAACGGTGAAGGGCCCAATATAATCAAGTCCTATATTCGTGATGGTACGGGTGACTCGTTTTCTGGAAATCGGGCATCAGGCAGATCTGCCATAGGTAGCGGAAGACCTTCTCCTTTAAAGCGTCGACAGAAGGGGATAAAATATCTGGTTAGATAAAATGAAGTTAAATTTTGCATGAATATAGCAATAAGAACCCATGCCTGCCATTGACGAATGGTCCGTTTGACTCACTTTTTAATATAAGCATTTTGTGGAGTCTAATTTCTCCCATCGATTGTCCGGCACAAGACAATGTCTTTTCAGCTTCTTTAGGAATATCCAGAAAGAGTACCGCGAGCCAAAGGAGGTTATTTTCCGAACCAGGTTGGGTCGCGGAAAAAATGTTGTTGCCAACTTCTGTCCAGCCAATGCTAAATTTTTTGTCTGTTAGGTCTGGCGTATACGCAAACTCCATTCTGCTCGATCTGGCAAACACCCACATTTTGGTCTGCTCGGTCTCACAGTACCCATCAGATAGAACTGCTTTTATGCATGTTTGGTCATGGACAATACCAGTATCCAAAACCCAGAAATCCAGCCAAAAGAAGAGCTGTTCCTCTTGAAAAAAAATATAATTGTGCGCTGCATTTTAGACGATTAGATTTCTTTAATGAATGGAAATTCATTGTTAATTGGATGCTTCGACTTTGTTCAAGTGGGTTCGGCCAATGTTTAGCATGGGCTTTGTTTGGTGTAGCCAATGGTCTCGACCCAAGTCTGGCCTTGGATCTGTTCGGTATGACCAGTGGTTTGGACACAGATAAAGTGTGTCTGTTTGGTCTGCTCGCTCAAAATTCTGTTTGGTCTGGTCATTGGTTTACCGCCGTCGCAAGCTAATCCTAACTCTAGGGTGAGTACGGCGGTACAAGTCATCTTACAATAATAAGCGCGTATTCAAACTTTATATATATATATATATATATATATAAATATATATATATATATATATATATATATATATATATATATATATATATATATTTATATATATATATATATATATATATATATATATATATATATATATATATATATTTATATATATATATATATATATATATATATATATATATATATATATAATATATATATATATATATATATATATATATATATATATATATATATGAAGGTTCTTTTCATAAACATTTTTGAACGAGCACGTGAACGCACCGAAAATTTGAACGAAGCAAATTCTGGACCATAGGCATTTTTGGTCTGACTGGGTAATTTCATAGGCAAAATAGGTCTGGATTGGTATTTTGATAAGGATATTTGAATGAGAACCTGAACCTGGGTAATGTTTAAGACCTATTAAAATTGCCCCCACGAAAAGGCATAATCGTCTAAGATTAAAAAACCTTTATTTTTATTTTCTGCTGCCTTGAACTGCTCTTTTTTTTCTTCTTCCTTCTCTTTTCAATTAATACACAATCAGTTTATCTGGCATTAGAGAAGAATGGGTTCATTCAAGAGACGTTTTTTGTTCCGACCCCCACTTTAGTGGGGAGGGAGGAACTATATATTCAACTGGGTTTTTTTGTTCAGTCAATTTTGGCCGACTGATATATTCATCGTATACAGTTGTGAGTGGTATCATTAAAAATCCCGCCCCAAAGTAGAATACGGAATTAAAGAGATTTTTTCAATTCTCGTGTTTTACAGGGAGTTATCGAGGTTTAAATTTTTGTAAACATTCGACTATTTTCGCTCACATTTTCAGTAATTTTTCCTAAAAATTTGGCACAATTTCGCTAATATAATTCAAAATAAGTTAAAATTATTAACGGCAGAGTGTTGTTGTTACCGTTAGAGATATAGGAGCAATACTGAATTGTATGATTGAAGTTTTTTTTGGCTAAAATTTTTGATAAAATTTTAAAAATTCAAATCTTTTTCATCAAAAATGGCAAAAAAATATGCTTTTTTGGTCCAATTTGTTAAAGTTTGCCAGACTTAGCGACCTAGAACCCATCACAGAGACATCCTAATCTCAAAATGAGCACTAGTGACAATTAGACGACGTATGAATGTCTTCTGGAATTAAAATTTTGCCGTTTTTGCAGATTTAACTCGCTTAATGTACAAAATGCATTTTTTTTTCAATATTTGAAGAATTCCACTCAACAATTGGTCTTATTCGCAAATACTAAATACTTGGAATACTTGATTGCTTTGCTGGGCAAATGAAGTAATCAGGGAGAGAATCGATAATATCAAGGACTCTTAGAATCAGAGACTTTTTGGTTTTTATATTGATGCTGCCTTTTTTAAAATAATTTGCTTTTGTTCTTTTAATGTTAATTACTGACAATATTTTTTTCTCCGTTAATGACAGCTCCAAGTTACTTAAATTTGATGCAGAATGTAGATACAAATTATTTGCAGAGAACCAAAGGGTTTTTATGGCTTTGAGGAAGAGTTTTAGTAAAAAAAAATTTAACTGAACTCTAGTCTTTTGCCTTTAATTGTTATTCTTTTGGCCGTCTGATTTTTAAGTTTGACACTCCAAAGATATAAATGTCTTCCTCAAGAGGTACAAGTGAACCTTTTCTATTCATTCGGTTGTTACCTAATGTCTCTTACGTTATTGAATGTATTTGTTTTAAGAAAATTTCTGTGATTTTTGAACTTGTGAATTTTTCATATCATTTCAGTCAACATTTTGTTTAATCTCAGTTAGTACAGGTCAACTTTCCTCCTTATAGAATTAAATTTAATTTTGTGGTCGACTGTTTTAACAGAAGGTTTTCTTGCTTTTGGTACTACGAGTTTTTATACAAAACTTTCTGACTTCTGTGCATAATTGCCCATTTTTTGCGGTTGTTTTTGTTTCTTTTGTAAATTGTCACTTTATTTAACGATCTAACTGAAAGAAGTTTTACGACATTTGAAACTGAACATAATTTTTGTTTTTATAACATATGATTTGAAGGGCTGCGGAACCGTTCTCTTGAAGAAATTGGTAGAGTTTTTTATTTTTGCCCTTTATTTGTTGATAATTTTTGTTCTCATATGCCAAGTATCATGTAATTAAGGACTCAGTGGCCAACTATAGATAAAACATTGAACTTAAATAACTGATATCGGTAAATAAATAATGGTTGTTTTGACTTTCGAATAAAATTTCTAAAAAGAAAGAGTAATAGTATTCTTCAACTTATCTGTTTTTTCTGGTTTGCGGTTTTTTTCGTATTTTACAATGTTGTATCGATTTTGTAAATGATCCTCATCATCTAGAGCTCTTTTTGTTTTGTTGAGTGCAGCAGTATTTTTTCTGTTGTTTAAACTTTTTAAATTATGGCTTATACAATTTGTTTAAGAAGAATTTTGTGAAGTTTAGATACATTTCAGTTTTTGTGGTTCTTTTTGTTGTCATTTTGTGATAGTCGTTTTACAAAAAAGATGTTATGGTGATTAAAGGAGACTCAAATGAATATGTTATATTCTCGCGGTTAATATCTTTAAATTTATCGGCTTCAAACTGTGTTTTCGTAAAAATGTTTTTCAAACTTATTGGATCAGCTTGTGATTAATATTATTTTATAGTCTTGTGATTTAGTCTCATTAAAAACAGTCACAATTAGTTTTCGGAGTAATTGCAGGACAAACTGTCTACTCTTTTAGTCAAAAGCTTTTGTTGGCTGTGAATTTTGAAAATATTTGTTTTTAATAAAAAAGAGAGAGACTTTTGAGATCTGCCTATTCTATTTCTGTTAAATTGTAGCAAAGCATCTCTATACACAGTTCACATCATTTATCTTTTGAAATACAATTTGCTCTTCATAACGGTTTTTTTCCTCACAAGTTTTTTTCTTCTTGGAACAACCAGTTTTCATAAAAATCAATTTTCGTGATTTTGCAAATTTGCCCCTTTTTTGTAGGTTTTTGTTTTCTTTCCACAGTATCACAATAATGGGCGTCATTTGACTTACAAATGTTGTCACCTGCAAAACATGCAAACGAATATTTTTATTGTTTTTAGTTATCACCTAAACATTTATTGATTTGGGGGGACATCGTTTTCGTGCATAAATTTTTGTGCAAATTTGCCTGTTTTTGTTGTTCTTTTTGTAGTCGTATGACATATCCTGGATAATGAAAGGCCTCAGTCGCTCTCCATTGAGATACAAAAGACTCTGTCAATGATTTCATTTGATGCGTAATGTTTCTAATCAGTTCGAATTCAATGCTTTTTTAAAAAAAAAGCAATGTTTTAAAAAACTTTTGCCGCTTTTGCGCATTTCTGGGCGACTTATTGCCAAGTCGCATTGAGGAAAAGTACCATATTTTGTTCCAAAAAGTACCGGTTAATCTTCTGAGTAGAAATATTATCTGATGACCTTTGGATTTGGTTATAAGTGGTTTTCAAAAAATGGACACGGAGTTTGTCGTAATTAATATTTCTAACTATTTGATTTTCATTGCCGTCTTTTCTGGTAGTCATATTATGGTAGCCACAGGTCTCATAGACCCTCTAGAGTAGATTTTTTGATTGTTTAATTCTTTTAGTAGTTTGTTGAACGATATGTTGATATGTTAATTTTTAATCTCTTCCTCATTTGGTAGACAATTAAGTGAAAAATGTAGATGAGCGCGGTCGGAACTTAATGTGCGAACGCACATTACCGATCCTCCTTGTCCAATTTATTCTCAATTAATTGAGATATCTTTAAAGTCAAACGAGTCAGTTTTTAAATAGCGCAAAAATACCTTAATTGTATTAGTCAAATAGGTTGAAATATTTTTTTAAAACTGAACACAAAAATGCCAATTATACAAAAAACCTTTTTTGTTGAATACTTGTATTCCAAGGTTCTTCAAATGTTAGGTTATCTGCCAACCATAGATAAAGTTTATTTTTTATTACTCTGAAAGCAATGAAATTTCGATCTTTAATGAGAATGGTCAATTTTTTTAGGGATTTCTTGAATTTCAAGGAAACTGATTTGTGCGACTGAAGACGCCATAATTCTTGAAAAGTTGGATTTTACTCTGAAACATGAATGACAAGGTGTACCTCCCGAGTGTACAAAGAATTAATTTGCCATTTTGTAAACAGAGCAATACAAGAATGACTTAGAGGTATCTTTCTTTGATGGCGTAAATCCACAACATGGCTCTTTTTCCAAGCATTAAGTTGCAAATGGTGAAAATTAAGTTTTAAAAATGTACAGAAAGATCCTGTTTTGGTTGTTAGGAGCGCCACCCACGTTTAGTCCTTCACTCATTTACAGACATTGAAATCTTAGAGGAGGACATTTTTGACTCAATTTGACAGTCACGGATCCTTACCTGTTTTGGTTGTTAGGAGCGCCACCCACGTTTAGTCCTTCACTCATTTACAGACATTGAAATCTTAGAGGAGGACATTTTTGACTCAATTTGAACAGTCACGGATCCTTATAAAAGTAGAGCAAACATTTTTTCATAGGTCTGGAAAAATTTTTTTTTCATAGTTACTGAAAAAAACCTTACGCGTTTACATCAAAATTTGTCATGCACTGAATTTTTTCAACACCAAGAACAATGACTCTTCAAAACCAAGTAAATTTGGAGAAACAAAACGCCTCAAGACAAAAAAAACTGTGCTCCAAATAAATCTTGGTAGTCCTTCATACATAGTGCTCTGAAGATAGATTTAATTTCATTGTCGAACCACTTGACTTGCTTTCATCAATATTGTTAATGAGGACTCTGAATACAGATGAAAGTTTTACTAGTTTATACGGCATCATCCAAAAGACGACTGATATTCAAATTTAGTCGGAACAAATTCAAGAACTTGAGTTAACGAAAAAACATCAACAAAAAAAAAACGTTTTACT